>NC_052157.1:127423712-127588945 GCF_902713615.1 Scyliorhinus canicula
ACTCTAAATTTATCTTTAAAATGATTCTTCTCAAGGTGTGGGACTGGGGGAGGTTGCAGAGGTAGAGGGAGACCACAACTGAATGTGCAAATGAGACTGAGGATTGGAGAACACTGAAGACAGGTGTTCTAAGTGAGTGAAATTTAGTATATGTCAGGATGTGGGTAGCAACAGAACTTTGGATAAGTTGGAATTTATGTATTGTCGTGCTTGGAAGATCACTGAGAGGTCAAGTCTGAAGGTAACTAAAGCATGCTCAAGGTTTCAGCAGTGCTGAGGATGAGATAAGGGTGGAGGTGGGTGACACCACAAGGTAGAACTAAATGGTCTTTGTGACATATCGGATACATTGGAAACCCTGGTTATGCATTAAGTTGAGACTCAACCACATTTCCACAGAAGCTACAGAGACCAGACAGCTGTGGCCTACTTTGTGGCCAGAAACTCATTTGGCTGGAAGCTTTAATGGATGGATGTAAAACATGAAGGAGGTTTCCTCATATTGGAGTTATGGGTGGACTTCACCTACACTCAAAAGAAAGGGTCAGAAAACAATAGGCTGGACTTGCAGCACCAAACTGATTGAATCCATTTTTTATTCAGATAGCAGAATTCTCTCAGTGAGAGGTAGAACTGGTGATGTGAAACAACGTACTTTAAATGAACAGTTACCAATGAGAAGCGACTCTTGCATTTCAGATAAATTGCCTATACAATTGGTTGGCCAGCACTGGTGGCCAGCACTTCGGTCGGTCTACCAAACCAATGTGCAATTTATTTTGACAGCTTTCGGCTAACCTTCTTCAAAAGACATGTCCTGGAAGCAAAGCATCATGCTTCATTGGATGGAGCAATCTGGCCTTTTTTGGCTCAAACAGTTAGATATGCAGCCACTGTAAAGCAAAGGTTTACTTGCCGCTTGGCTACACGTTAGTCCCTTATTGCTCATCTGCTCCTTCCAAAGCAGTGGCTGCAAGTAAGAATTTGATTGATTTGTCACTTTACAATTGCTCCTTATTTGCTTTGTAAACCACTGCGCTCTGCTTCATTACTGTGCATCAAAGTGGAGAAGTATTGGCGAGGTTAGTGGCAAACAAGGGGCATTTATATGTCAAGTGGTTCTGAAAGCTCCTTCCTTGCCACAATGTAAGAAAAGCCAGGGGGCCAGGCCAGGTCAATTGATTGAGAAATTAATCAGAAAATGGGGAATTTCTTTTCAGTTGCCGATTAAATTGTATATGATTAAAGTGTTAACCGGTCGTCAAAAATCAAAGACATGCCTGTACCTACTCATCAGCATTCTATACAATGCGTCTTCAATCATAGATGAATGACAGTCTGTCTTCAGAAGCTCTTTGGACTAATTAGTAGTGGCAAAGTCTTCACTTGTCTCAGCTCTGACAGGAAATCTGAACTCGGGATTAAATGATGATTTGCATTTTCCATATATGACCACAGCATCACCCAAAGATTACCCTGACTCTCATCTAAAAGTCTTATCGCTGTTAGATTCTGCAATAAATATGGATATTGTATTGTGGGTTGATTATATTTTTGTTAGTTATTATGCTGACTTGTATCTTGCTATTTCAATTGGCTTCTGTACATTAGTTAGCTTAGAAATAAACCTCACCATGTCATTTTAGGTTATGTGCAATGATTTGCTGGTCTGGGATTTTCCACCTTTCAGGAGAGCTAAGGGAATATGACTGGCATCCCGCAAGGCCTTCAGGGAATTATATACCTTAATAAGGCAATTGGTTAAATTTGGACACATCACTCTACACATGGCACAAAAAAGAACTGGATTTTGGTTCATAGGTGACTCTGAGGCCCAAAATATCAATGCAAAATCTCAGGTCTAAACTAGTTTGAATGATGATTCACAATTGCAGACCTGACTCAAATTGGGCTGCAAAAGCCAGTCATAGCTAGAAAGGAAAATTCCATTACCATGAAATTTGAAGAAATAGGAATTATTCAGACGGGGGTGTGATTGAAGGCAAAACTTCAGCCAAATTTGGGCAGTCTTTAAAGACACTTTGGGTTCCTGGGTCCACTGGAGATTAAACAGAATTGTGTAATTCTCAGTCTCTGCTTCTGTTTCAGATGGGGGCTTCCAATATCCACTGAAGTGCAATGGGAATTCAGTGAAGGGCTAAATTTTTTTTTAAAGTACATTTAGAGCACCCAAATATTATTTTCTAATTAAAGGGGCAATTTTAGAGTGGCCAATCCACCTAACCTGCACATCTTTGGGTTGTGGGGTAAAACCCACGCAGACAAGGGGAGAATGTGGAAACTCCAGACAGACAGTAACCCGGGGGCCGGGATCCTTCATACAGACAGTAACCCGGGGGCCGGGATCAAACCCAGGTCCTCAGCGCTGTAGGCAGCAGTGCTAACCACTGCACCACCGTATCAACCGTGTAAGGCCAAAATGAGGTGAAAATCCAATTAAATAAAATTGATTCAGTGCCCCTCATCAAAGCCCCAAGCAGATACCAGACACTGAAATCAGATCCTCTGTTTGCATTGAGCCTCTCTTTACATCACGAATACAGAAGTGTTGAGAGCAAACTGTACCAAGTATGACAGAATACAGGAGGGAGATAGAGAACCTAGTGGAGTGGTGTAGCGACAACAATCTCTCCCTCAATGCCAGCAAAACTAAAGAGCTGGTCATTGACTTCAGGAAGCAAAGTACTGTACACACCCCTGTCAGCATCAACGGGGCCGAGGTAGAGATGGTTAGCAGTTTCAAATTCCTCGGGGTGCACATCTCCAAAAATCTATCCTGGTCCACCCGCGTCGACGCTACCACCAAGAAAGCACAACAGCGCCTTTACTTCCTCAGGAAACTAAGGAAATTCAGCATGTCCACATTAAGCCTGACCAACCGCTACAGATGCACCATAGAAAACATCCTATTGGGCTGCATCACAGCCTGGTATGGCAACTGCTCAGCCCAGGACCGCAAGAAACTTCATAGAGTCGTGAACACCGCCCAGTCCATCACACGAACCTGCCTCCCATCCATTGACTCCATCTACACCTCCCACTGCCTGGGGAAAGCAGGCAGCATACTCAAAGATCCCTCCCACCCGGCTTACTCACTCTTCCAACTTCTTCCATTGGGTAAGAGACACAGAAGTCTGAGAACATGCACGAACAGACTCAAAAACAGCTTCTTCGCCACTGTCACCAGACTCCTAAAGGACCCTCTTATGGACTGACCTCATTAACACTACGCCCTGGATGCTTCACCCGATGCCAGTACTTATGTAGTTACATTGTATATCTTGTGTTGCCCCATTATGTATTTTCTTTTATTCCCTTTTCTTCCCATGTACTTAAAGATCTGTTGAGCTGCTCGCAGAAAAATACTTTTCTCTCTACCTCAGTACACGTGACAATAAACAAATCCAATCCAATCCAATCAATCAACTCCCAATCGATAAGCAGATTTTTCACTATTCTTTCATTAAGGTGCCAGATCAGCCATGCTCTCAACTGAATGATAGAGCAGGCTGGAAGGGCTGAATGGCCAATTCCTGCTCCGAGGTCCAATGTTCTCGTGACTTTATGTCAGTAATAAAGACCCATATAGGAAACAGAGTTCTCTCCATACGCCCACTTTACACCCATGAACAAATGATCCTTGCTGGACAACAGCACATTGAGGAGCACAAGCGACACATTAAGGCTCATGTCACAAGGTATGATTCCTCAAAGGACGGGAGGGAGGGGGGAGGGGGGTGAAATAAAGAGTTCACATACAAAAATGAAAATATAAATCTCCTGCTACTTGCGTGTCAGTTACTGGTGTGAGTAAGCAGTCAAGTAACTTGCTGCATGCAACAATGTCAAATAAAAGCCTTGATTTAACAACAGAAATCTTTTCTTCCCATGCCCCCGAAATCAGAAAATTGAAAACAAAGTACAATGGAGTAATTGACCGAGTGATTCAGTGGTCTTTCTCTTATACAGTAATGCCACACTAGGGAAGGAGTATCCATATTTTCTGCACATTTTTAGGTGTGTTTCTTGGTTTAATATTAATTGCATTGGAGATACATAGTTTTTCACCCCATCCCTTTTGATCATTAGTCTTAACGCTTGTTTGAAAGTGTTTGTGTTATTTTTATACCAATTGGGCCTTCAGGAACCCGAGTGAGTGACAAAAGTGATGCCAAAGTGAACCAACTGCACTTCAGAAAAACTAAAGTTCATCAGAATTCTAGTAGCGCAGAATGGTAGGTGTGGTGTCCACACATTCACATTAGGGACCTATGCTCAGACAGCATGTTTGAGGGTAAAGCTCCAGCACTGTGGTTAATGGGCTGTCACTGGTAATGGGAATTACTTCAGATGATGACTTAACAATGTCGCACAGATGTGCTACACAACACCACACTTAGGCTCAAGTGCTGCCTTTTGTGTAACTTGATTCTCATGGTGGGGTACGAAGCATACTTAAGAGAACCTTCCCAAGGATTTTCCAAAGGTATCATTTTATTTGATTGACTTAATATGAGTTTGAGGATGTTGGAATAGGTACAGCTTAATTGGAGTGCCTGATCAATTCCTAGGCCTGTTTTCATCATTTGGAATGCAATAATGTACTAAATCTACCTCAAGGCAATATTGCCCAATACACAAAAAACTATGCAGGGCATAATTGCATAGAAAAAACGATATCACATAGCTAGAACAATAATTATTAAACCCATCCCTGAAAACTAGGTAGAGATCAAACTTTTTTTTAATATAAATTTAGTGTACCCAATTCATTTTTTTTTCCAATTAAGGGGCAATTTAGCATGTTCAATCCACCTCCCTTTGCACATCTTTGGGTTGTGGGGGTGAAACCCACGCAAACACGGGGAGAATGTGCAAACTCCACACGGACAGTGACCCAGAGCCGGGATCGAACCTGGGACCTCGGCGCCGTGAGGCAGCAGGGCTAACCCACTGTGCCACCGTGCTGCCCGGTAGAGATCAAACTTAAGCCTTTTTAAAAATACGATAAAAATCCCATCAGTCTATTTGGTCACTGTCCAGTCCTTTCCTGAACATGTCCAGGTAAATTTCTGATTTGCAAAGCACTGGGAACACGGGTGTTCCTGCACTCAGCTTCCATAGGGATAGCAAACCTTCAATCTAAAAGTCGTGTGACGAGGCAGTTTGCTAACAGCTAATCTATCATTAAACGGTTCCTTCTGTCTTCTGTGTAACAATACGGCAGCACTGTAGCACAGTGGGGCAGCACGGTAGCACAGTGGTTAGCACAGTCGCTTCACAGCACCAGAGTCCCAGTTCGATTCCCGGCTTGGGTCACTGTCTGTGCGGAGTCTGCACTTTCTCCCTGTGTCTGCCTGGGTTTCCTCCGGATGCTCTGGTTTCCTCCCACGGTCCAAAGATGTACAGGTTAGGTAGATTGGCTATGATAAATTGCCCTTAATGTCCAAAAAGGTTAGGTGGGGTCACTGGGATAGGGTGGACATGTGGGCTTGGGTGTTCTTTCCAAGAGCCGGTGGGCTGAATGGCCTCCTTCTGCACTGTAAATTCTATGATTCTATGAATACCCATGTCATCTACATGTTCTTAATATTAAGTAATTTAAGTTTACTGAGCGCTGCTGAACTCAGCATCAGCTTCGCGGAATCCAGTCCAGACCGTTTGCAATCAGCTAATTATCTGGTACCTCAGTGATTTGAGTTGACTTGTCCTGTCTCCCCTTCTGGCATTTAGGTCTGCACAAACATTTGCTTATTGTCTAATTGCTGACACCTTTGCAAAATAATTGTCATATTCCAATTGCTTCTGCATCACCCAATTAAGTTTATCAGCTCCACTAAAGGACAGGTGAGTTTGGTAGTTATTTGGGTGAAAGGGTGAAAAGAGGGGCTAAAAAGACACACTTGTTTGAGAGTCTGGTTTGAATTTAAACCTTATCGAGTCGCAAGTCAGAAACCTGTAGGTTAAGTGCACAAGTGCTGATTAGAAGTAATTTTCATGGAGCAGGTTATGTTGACTCCGTGGAGTTCCTTCCACCAGTGCTGGCTGACACGCAGCGGCACTTTCCAGGGTTGCACAAGGACCGAGGGAGAGGGCACACAGGTTCGCAGACATGGCACCAGAGGCTCTCTTGGAGACAGAAGAGGAGGGATGTCCTGTACCCACAGGGAGGAAGGTGTCCACCTCACTTTCCTGTTCTTCTCTCGTGTAGTTGGTACTGCATACCCTGGCCTCATCTCCTCCTCCCATTTCTCCTACAAACCAAGGGGAACCCCAAACAACATGCCTGTGACCAAACACTCTCCTTTCTCCTGGTGACTCCCAGGAGGTGTCCACTAAGGTTTGGTCGCACAGTGGTTATTCTTTTTCGGTGAAGTCCTGAAAGAATTTCTGGAATAAATGTTGAAGTCAATTGGCCCAAAGTTTTCGATGTGCACTAAAAGTCACCTTCAAACCTCCAACAGCAATTGAACAACGAAGTAGGAAAGATTGGTTTACTACTGTTCAGCTGTTCATTGTCAGGAGAGGGCATTAGGTCAAGCGCTATCCACCAAAATGCTGTGTGGTTTCGTCAATGAGCACTACCAGGCACTTCAAGTATGATTCAGCTCCTTCTGTATAGCTGTTCCTCGTGAAGACTTCAACTCATCATCAATATGGTGTCTAGTGCTAACTGGGGGCTAATCTAGTGCTCCAGTTGAAGACCACATCATGGTGAATTCAAAAGCCCTCAAAGTGAGAATTGCGTGGTCCAAACATCGTTACTGTATAGATCATGGCAAACTCGCAATAAATAATGCCATGTTATCATAGAATTTGTCATAGAATTTACAGTGCAGAAGCAGGTCATTTGACCCATCAAGTCTGCACTGGCCCTTGGAAAGAGCACACTACCTAAGCCCACACCTCCACCCCATCCCCGTAACCCCACCCAATCCTTTTGGACGCTAAGGGGCAATTTATCATGTTCAATCCACCTAACCTGCGCATCTTTCGATTGTGGGAGGAAACTGGAGCACCCGGAGGAAACCCGCACAGACAAGGCGAGAAAGTGCAAACTCCACAGAGACAGTGATCCAAGCTGCGAATAGAACCTGGGACCGTGGAGCTGTGAAGCAACTGTGCTAACCACTGTGCTACCGTGCCCCCCTGGGGGCATCTGTTAGATCCAGATGGTTTCACAACCATTCAACATATCTGTTAAGCACCTACACAAGTAAACTCACCTATTTATAACAATTGTTAGGGTGAGATGGTGGTGCAGTGGTAATGCAACTGGACTAGTAATTCAGGGGCCCAGGTTAATGATATGGGGACATGGGTTCAAATCTCACCACGGCAGCTAGAGAAATTTAAAATCAATTAACAAATCTGGAACATAAAGCTAACCTCAGATTGTCATAAAAATCCACCTGGTTCACCCATGTCCTTCAGAGAAGGAAGCAGGACTCTGAATTGGCCTTGCAAGCCGTAAAACTAGGGATGGAAAGATAATGCTGGCCTTGCCAGCGAAGCCCACATCCTATGAAGGATTTTTTAAAAACCTTATACATGGGGATGTTTAGCGCACTGGGCTAAATTGCTGGCTTTGAAAGCAGACCAAGGCAGGCCAGCAGCACGGTTCGATTCCCGTACCAGCCTCCCAGAACAGGCGCCGGAATGTGGCAACTAGGGGCTTTTCACAGTAACTTCATTGAAGCCTACTTGTGAGAATAAGCGATTTTCATTTCATTTTTCATTTCATGTCCATATTGTGAAGGGCTGGTCAGCCTATGTTGTATTTAAAACTGCATGAGATGGTCACCTGGAAGGATTAAAAAGTATTCTTTTAATAGATAAGGAAATCCATTTAAAGCTAATTCTTACAGTGATTTGTCGTTAGCCGTCATTCCTACAGAAATATGATTATCTCCACATGCAAATGTGAAGAGAGCTGTTACGTCACCATTGTCCCTTTCTCAGATACATTAAGCTGCCCCATGGCCTATCCTTACCCAACAGAGTAACAAAGAAAGCCGCAAGAGGAAAACAGAACCCCGGTTCTCTTTTCAGGCATTTATTGTGGATTCTGAATCAATACAGCCACTGGTTCTTCAACACCACGGACGGGAATTTCCACGCAAACTGGCATGTTTTTTTGCAGTGATAGAGGCAGCCCACCATTTGCTGGCTGCTGGATCTTCTGCTCCTGCCATAAATGCACCCCTCACCACCAGGAAACCCCGGCGGAGGTGTGCCATCGGCGGGACCGGAAGGTTCCGCCGGCATGAGAGGTCGAAAAGTTCCGGCCCAACAGAGAGACAAAGTCCATTCAAATCCACTGCTGCCCTTCGTTCTAAGATAATGTTTTATCCCAGGAATAGCCCCTTTGACAATGCTGGATTTCATCAGTCCTGCCCATAAACTTCCCCTTCCATTCAATCATTCCTTTTATTGCTCATTCGGTTTTTCATTTAATTTATGCTAATTCTGCTTTAACTCCTCAGATTATTCTGTCCACATTCTGTTGCTATGATACAAATTTTCCTGCTAAAAATCATCAGTAAAACTTGGTATTCATGGATCTACTTTACTTGGGTACAGTTCATCCCTACAAAATAGCTCTCATTACTTAAATGCATTGAAATTACGTTTTTCCCCCCTAAAGGCATTGAAGTGTTTCAACAGACATGTAAATATTAAAGTTGGAGGATATATTGTTTTATAATGACAAGAGGGTTTTTTGCCACACACAGTGCAGTATTACATTCATAGCTGACGGTGAACAATGTGATAGTCCTCCCTGAATAGCCTAAAAATGGAGAGCGTCGAGGAAAAGTGATTAAGTCTAGCTGGACCAGCTCAGCTCATCCCTGCGGGATTGCGCTGTAAATAAGCATTTCCTAAAGCTAGCTGGACGCTAAATGCTGCTGCTCAAGGGACTCTTTGCCAAAAAGAAACATTCTTTGGAAAAGGTGCAACCTGTTCATCAATAGATTCTCGATGTGCTCAGATGTGACTTAGTACAACTTTACGAATATGATACAGAACTAATCCCGCACAAGTGCGACAAACTGAGTTGTGACATGGATATGCTTCAGGCAAAATTTTTATTCTATGTCTTTATCAATGATTTTTTTTTTTTTTAAATTTAGAGTGCCCAATTAATTTTTTCCAATTAAGGGGCAATTTAGCATGGCCAATCCACCTACTCTGCACATCTTTGGGTTGTGGGGGTGAAACCCACGCAAACACGGGGAGAATGTGCAAACTCCACACGGACAGTGACCCAGAGCCGGGATCGAACCTGGGACCTCGGCGCCGCATCTTTACTGATACTCTCCTCCCCTCTTCTTCTCTTACTAAAAAGTCTGTTTATCTTCTAATGATCAATTTTGATTTTTAAAAAGCAGATTAATTTAAGCACAAGCCAAAGCTCAAAATGTCACAGTGGCCTGTGCCAGGTTCCCTGGTGGCACAGCCAGCGAATAACGATGTAAACGACCATGGACATTGTTGGGGCCGGAGGATTCCACACAGCCCTCCCCACCCCCGTACTGCCGACACACAGGGAATTGAAGCTCATGAGTCTCAGCCTGAGCGCTCGCGAACAAAGTGGTTCAACATTCTGATCATTACATCACTGCACACTGAATTCTTCACCTCAAGCCCACTGTAAAATGCTTCCGCCAGAATTAATTTCCCACTGAGAAAAAAATTAACAGATGGCAGTTGGTATCTGTGAATTTGGCATATCTGAGAAACCACACAGTTTTACTGAAACTCCCAATTTTTTTTCCTCCTCTTCAGTCTCTAATTCTTTCGCCATAAATCATGGGACAAGGCTCGAGGCGCATGTCTTCTTCCAAGTTAGTCTGCAACCAGGATGGCAGATATGTGCATCAATCAAAAATTGACCACACCCCAGTCTTAATTCTCTACCCAAACAACCAGCTGAGATGGGAAATTAAACTGTGTGTCGAAGGGGAGGTGAAACTTTGTAAGCTGTGGAGGTCAAAGGAGACTTGGAGGTCCGTTCACCGGTCATAAAAACATCACGGGCAAATTTAGAAAATAATCCGGGCAGCACGGTGGCCTGGTGGTTAGCATAACCGCCTCACGGCGCTGAGGTCCCAGGTTCGATCCCGGCTCTGGGTCACTGTCCGTGTGGAGTTTGCACATTCTCCCCGTGTCTGCGTGGGTTTCGCCCCCACAACCCAAAAATGTGCAGAGTAGGTGGATTGGCCACGCTAAATTGCCCCTTAATAGAAAAAATAATTGGGTAATCTAAATTAAAAAAAAAAGAAAATAATCAAAAAGGATAATGGGATTTTGGCCTTCATATCTAGAGGATTGGAAAGACTAAGTCAGCTTACACCTAGGATACTGTGAGCTGTTCTGGGCAGCTCACCTTCGGAAAGATGCATTTATCTTGGAGGGAGAGCAGCATAGATTTGCCAGGACGATGCATGGACTCCATTATGAGAGATGTCACAAACTAAGGTTGTATACCGTTGAATTTAAATTTGGCTGAGTAGATTGGGGAAAATCTAGTGCCACTGGTTGGAAAGTGTAGGACGAGGAAACATAGTTTTTAGACCATGTTTTAGACAAGGTCAAGCTATTTCAGGCTGAAATTAGGAACCAGTTCTTCATGCAAAAGATGGAAGCAGTAATTGATATGAGGTCAATTATTACATTTTAAATCTTCGATCGGCTAACAAAAATCTATCAATGGTATCAAAGGTTAAGGGCAAATGCCCCACAGGTCCATGGAGTTGGTTCGTAGATCGGCCATTATCACACTGAATGGCGAAACAGGTTTGAGGGGCGAAAAGGCCTACTCCTGTCCCTATGACTGGGATTTTCTGGCCCCGCCATGAGCGGGACAGGAAAATTTGGAAAACTGTTGACTCTTTGTGGCTCTCCAAATTTCCTCATCCCGTCCACGGCAATGCTAGCCAGTGTCTGGGCTGTAAAATCCTGCACTGCGTCCTTAAACTTGGCTCTCCACAAAACAGGACATTAAAGCAGGAAAACGATGTACAGCAGGGTGTATAAAAGGATTACATTGCAAAGATTTTCTTTCTGACAGATGAAAGTCCTTGCAAAACCCACAGAAGAATGGTTATTTGTAAGATCAGCGGAGAAAATATTTGTACAGTACTGCTACATAGATCAGGATACAAACTATCTCATCCCTACAGCTTACTGGCAGTATTCATGCACAGGCTGAAAGGCAGCTATATTGTGCATATTTTTTTTAAAAGATTGCCCTTTCTGAACATCCTTGCCAACTAACAGCCATATTTAATTTACAAAGCATTTTCAATTAGAAAGTTGAAGGATTTTCTCTGTCAGTTTAAACTACAGCAGCATCACAACACATGCAGACATTGTGGAGAGTTCATTGGATTGGATTTTGTTTACTGTCTCGTGTATCAAGATGGTACAGTGAAAAGTATTTTTCTGTGAGCAGCTCAGCGGATAATTTAGTACAAAGAGGAACCAACTAGAGAACAGGCCATCTGAGACTGGGTACAGTGCAATGAGAAGGGAATTATTGCCAATCTGGCTGTACGAGACCCCTTGGGGATGAGCGACCATAACATGATAGAATTTTTTATCAAGATGGAGAGTGAAGTAGTTGATTCGGAGACTAGTGTGCTGAATCTTAATAAAAGGGAACCATGAGGATATGAGGTGTGAGTTGGCCTTGATAGATTGAGGAGAGTTACTTAAAGGGATGACATTGGATAGACAATGGCAAACATTCAAGGAACGCATGGAGGAACCACAGCAACTGTTCATTCCTGTCTGGCACAAAAGCAAAGGGGCTAAGAGGGCCAATCCATGGCTTACAAAAGGAAATTAGAAATAGTATCCGATCCAAAGAAGAAGCATACAGATTGGCCAAGAAAAATAATAGGTTTGAGGATTGGGAGCAGTTTAGAATTCAGCAAGGAAGGACGAAGGGATTGATTAAGAAGGGGAAAATACAGTAAATATTTCAGCCCTTGAATTTGTTCACAACCTCTTATCCTGCTTATGCACAGCTGACAAAATCCAATCTGCTAGTGCACTCTAACCAGCTCAAACTGCTCAGCAACTGCCATGCATAAAACAACAGCAGCGTAGCAGTTCTGCACTGCTGGCATGGTCAGCATGACCACGTAACTCAGTCATTTCAGAGACTAGATTCCACAATGCGCAAAAAAAAACAATGATGATAAGGTCATGCAGGACACAGGGAAGCTCAGAGCCAAATATGCCCTCCATGGTAGACAAAACTGAAGCCAGACAAATACTCAATACTCCTGCTCAGGGCACTGCTGGCGATTGAACAGCTGGCCCAGCTCACTACGGGGACCTGGGAAGGGTTTAAAAAATATCACTAGGCAAAAGGAGAGTCTCCACTGAATACGGTTTGGGGCACTTTAGCATAATTATGTTTTGTTTTACACATGTTAGTCTAAAAAGAAATATGTACTCTTGAACATTTCAACATACCTACAAAATCCAAAGTGAATGCTCCAATTTCTCTATTAATCATAAATAATTACATTCGTGGGTGGAGTTTGCACATTCTCCCCCTGTCTGCATGGGTCTCACCCCGCAATCCGAACAGATATGCAGGGTAGATGAATTGGCCACGCTAAATTGCCCCTTATTCGGAAAAAAAAAAGAATTGGAAACTCTAAATTTGTTTTAAAAAGCATAAATAATGAGACTGGGCTAGAAGGTAGAATGCATAAAGTATTTCCCAGACTGGAAACAGGAATGGAGCAAGCATCAAAGCAGCACATTTTGCAAAACAGAAGAAGGAAATTCCACACAATGGTACCCCAACACTGTCGCCTGCACCTGTGATTCCTTAACAAAACCCCAATTTCACTCCTGCGAGAACAGGCGAGGAAAAGGAAAACTGCAGCCTGGCACTCGTTCTTAAGCAGAAAAGAGATTTTGCCACAGGAAGACGATCAGACTATTTACCTGCTTCCCTGTCACAGACCGCAACCAAACCCACTGGCCGTGAAAATGGGAAACGAGTCAAAGAGGAACCAGTAGAATGAGCAAACAGAAAAGAAATGGAAAAATAACAAAAAAAAAAGCAAATCCAATCAATCAGTCACTAGTTTACTGATCCTCGCCTTTGTGTTTGGGACCCCCGTTGTTAAGTTCAGTTGGAATGTGATTGTGTCACCCTGCAGCAACACCAGGCCAATGAAGAATGCAGAAACATGACAGCAGCAATAGCCCGGCACTACAGGAAAGAAGTGATTGTGAAGGAGGAAAACTTAAATCTGATTTAGACTGTGACAGCGGGTGATTGATTTAGGGAATGAGAGTTTTGGTCAACAGCCAGGAGACGAAATGTTGAGAAGCCTTGTGGGCTAGACTGAACGACACAGAATGTGACTCTGTTCCAAAGGCACTCATTTCAGACAATCAACTTATATTCATATAGTGTCTTTAATGTATCGGAACCGACAAACATCCAAATTAGGAACAGGGATGGGTCATTGGGCCCCTCTAGCCTTCTCTGCCATTTGACAAGGTCATGCTGATCTGATTGCTGCCTCTATGTTCGTCTGTCTACCCCTTGGAGTGGGGGGTGGGGGGGTTCTGACCATTGTCACCAGCGGGATCTTCCGATCTTGCCGACAGAGAATCCACGCTGTAGGTTTCCCGGGTGCAAGGGTGTGTGGATTCAAAAGGAAATTCAAAAGATGCCCCCCGCCTGCCAACGACGGGCTGCCAAGGAACATGCCAGTGTGAAGGGGACTCCCCTCCTTTGGCTCCCTTGTCAGTCAAGAGTCCAGCTAACACAGCCTTAAGAATATTAATGAACTTACCTCCACTGCCCTCTAAGGAAGAGAATTCCACAGACTAATGATACTTTGAAAAAAAAATAATTCCCCTAATCTCGGTCTTAAATGGGAGACCCTGGGTGGGCTTCTCCAGTTCCTCCGTGGCACGCCTCGGCCGCAGGGGTTTCTCCGTTCCTGCCACCCCACGCCGCAGGGAAACCCACAGATGTGGATGCGCTGCCGCAGTTTTCATTTCTCCCACAGGACCTTATATGGTTCAATAAAATAATCTCTAATTTTTCTAAACTCCAATGGATGGAGGTCCAATCTTTCCAAGTTTCCCTCCTAAGAAGTCACTCATTCACTCATCCCAGAAGTCAGTCGAGTGAATCTTCTCCTCACTGCTTCCAATGCAATTATTGTCCTTTCAAAAATAAAGAGACAAAAACGGGACATAGTGCTCCAGTTGTGATCCAACCAACAACATGTACAACCGTGGCAAAATTCCTCACTACTATATTCCATCCTCCTTGTAAAAACAACATTCGATTTGCTTTGCAGATTCAAGAGGTCCAAATTGCGACGTCTCACAAAATCCCGTTAAATCTCGCAAGGTGTTCCGAACATTGCTAATCCCACGCGAGGCCTCACATGAGATTCAATGTCCTCGTCGCGTCACCGAATCGGGTGCGATGACATTCTCCCCATGTTTGCGTGGGTTTCGCCCCCACAACCCAAAAGCATGTGCAGGGTAGGTGGATTGGCCACAGGAAATTGCCCTAAGTGTCCAAAATTTCCCTTAGTGTTGGGTGGGGTTGCTGGGTTATGGGGATAGGGCGGAGGTGTGGACCTTGGGTTGGGTGCTCTTTCCAGGAGCCGGTGCAGACTATGTGGGCCGAATGGCCTCCTTCTGCACTGTAAATTCTATGATATCTGCCAAATTTATGCCCATTCACTTAACCCAGTGTTTTTCAAACCTTTTTTTCCAGGAACCCATTTTTACTAACCGGCCAATCTTCAGGACCCATGTCAGTTGACCTTTGTAACCCATGCTGGCCGACCTTCGTGACCCACGCTGGCTGACATTCACGACCCACCATTTTCTCTATCTATTAATGCGAGAGATGAGCCTGCTTAGTCCTCACGATTTCATTCCAATCAGCTTCACAGGAGGAGAGAGTATTGCACATATCGGGTTCAGGATTCAGCCGGTTCCTTAGTGCCGTCTTAATCTTTGTGAGGACAGGAAAATCCAACCTCGCACAAGTAGGTCTTTGTGAAAGGCAAAAGCAACAAAATGCTTGTTTTACTCAGCTCTGGATACTCCTTGGAGATGCTACTCCAGAATGCTGACAGTTTAATTGGCTTGTGCCGTTCTTTTAATGTGCGGTCAAAAGCTGAGGTGCAGAAGTTGAGTCAGCTTCATTTCAAGTCAGGCTTGCCAGTCCATTTACAGTTTCCTTACTAATGCTGTTTCCTTTGATGTGTCGTGGCAGTGTGGGAAACATGTAACAATTTTGGCTTTGCCCTCGCAATTGCCTAACTTTCAATGACTTTTGGAAAGCTATGAATGCTTCACAGTGCCAAAAGCAATCATCACACTTCCCATGCAATTTGAGGTTCAGTTCATTAGAATTGAAAAGATGTCTGCAATGTAAGACATAGTTAGCATCCAAGTTTCATCAGCAAATGAATCAACCAGAGAGGACAATTTCTGGCGGAGAAAAGCATGGATTTCATACCTGAGTTCATAAACTCTGAGTATCTCCCATATTGACTGATCATTACAGCGGATGAAGTCCACCGTCACTGGGACTGACTGGTCACTGTTTCGATTCAATGCATTAATGTAGTCTAAAAGGTCAGCAAAAAACTTATAGCCACCCTTCAGTACACAGAGGGCAACGATGTGCTGATTTCCCATGGCTTTCATTATATCCTGTGCCAAACGTTCAGTCCTGTCAATGATGAAACCATGAGGAATATGTACTCTCTCCCGATCATTTGTGTAATATTTAGGAATGCAAAACAGATCGAGGTCATAGCCTTGTTCACCAGTGATCACCACCCAGTCAGCCGCCACCATGCCTCGAACGCACTTTGACCCTGGTTTGAGGTCCCAACACTCCCGGGCCACATGCGCACTGATGAGCGGGCACGCATATTTTTAGCTGTTTCCGGCCGCCATTTCTAAAACTGCTCGCAACAGGAATTGTTAACAGACAGCTGCTGCGGCTGTTCCACGTGAATTCCCACGATCGGGAACGTCGCAATGGCTGGCTCTGCGACCCTCCCGACACCCACCCGCAGGTCGCGACCCCCACTTTGAAAATGCCTGACTCAACCTATCGATATCCCTTTGTAGACCCCTTAGGGCCTCTTCACAGTTTACTCCCCAACCTACCTTTGTCACCCAGAGGGTGTTGGGTTTCTTGAATTCATTGCCCGAGTTGAACCAAACACACTCAACTCATTTAAAAGGTACCTGGATCTACACCCAAAATGCAGCAACCTGCAAGGCTACGGATGAGGTGTTGCAAAGTGGGATTGAAATGAGCAGCTAGTTTCAATTTTTCTTTTGGCCTCCTTCTTTGCTGTACCTTTTCTATAGTTCTATGGATTTGAAAATAACGATGAGAATTTTAAAATTAAGGCAGTGATCGAGTGGGCGCCAATGGAGGTCAGTGAGTTCAGGGTTGATAGATGAACAAGGCTTGGTAAGGATGCAAGCAGAATGGTTTTGGATGATCTCAAGTTTACAGCGAGTCGAGTGCTGGAGAAAGGTACAAATAAGGGTTTCCTGCAGCAGATCAGCTGAGACAGGGTAACATTCAGGCGAAGTTACAGAGATGGAAATAGGTGGTCTTAGTGATGGTGCAAATATGTGGTCAGAAGATCAGCTTGGGTTCAAATATGACACCAAGATTGGAAAGGATCTGTTTTAAGCTCAGAGAGTTGCCAGGGAAAAGGGATGGTGTGAGCAGCTAGCAAACAGAGTTTGGAGTGGGGACTGAAAACAATGCCGTTCCCTCCAATAGGATCTTCCATTCCCGCCGACAGCGTCCCCCTGCCCAGGGATGCCCGGCAACGGAGTCGGCAAACAACTGAAAACCTTTTGGCAGCGCCCAATGGCCTTTACTCGTCCCAATATTTAATTGGAGGAAATTTCTGCTCATCAGCACTGGATGTTGGACAAGCGGTTTGATAGTTTAGCAACAGCGGAGGAACCGACAGAGGAAGCGGTGAGGCAGAGTTGGATGTTGTTAGCATGTATGGGAAAACTAACGCAGTGCTTTTGGAAGTCAGAACAGCGGCTTTCTCGCCAGCATAATTCTGGTCATAACATTCAAGGTGCATGTCAGATCCCAAGACTTCCATTGGATGGATACCAGTGTTTAGTGAACTAGTTCAGCCACTTTTAACATAATTAAATCATCATTCGAGTGTATCACATGGATCACCTGCATGTCAAATATTAATTCCTGTACCTATTAAATTCGGTAAATACTGCCCACATGAAGTTTAGACAGAGAACCTAGTACTTTCAACCCAGAGATGGCATGGGGGCAAGAGTAATCACCACTGTGAATGTCAGAAGGGAGTTTAATACTATTCCAGTTTAATGGAGCATATCAGGATCCATTATGTTTCACCTTTCCCCTTTGAGTCTCACTGTGAAAACCCATCAGCGCAGGATTGAAATGGAGCAACACATTCTAATGTTCCTTAATAGCTTAACTTAATTCTGAAAGCTATTATTTGAGACATACACAAGGTGAGCACCTGAGGGTAGGTGGTTCCACCTGTACTAGTCCTTGAAGAATTACTAATGGAATCAAAACCTCTGCAATATCATACACTCATGTTTCATTTCCATCCATTTGTGGAAAAAGGAAAAAACTGTCGGGCAGAATATATTTGGCTACTCTATTTTACAGTTGCAGATGGTATAAACTTCAGATAGCAGAAAATAGCTTGGGTCTCTAGTGGAATAGGGAGATTTTTTTCACAGTAAGAGAGAGGATCAATGGCACCACTATAGTTCTTAAAAATGCTCATTTTTGCACATGATATAATATTACAGTCAGCTTTCAGTAACACAGTCTTCATTGAAGTAAAGAAATCCAATACATTAATCTACTTCCCATTCGCTGCCAGCTTGCCTTGTGCTCAGTCACGCTGCCAATTTTCAACCATGCTGCAGCACCTTTTAGAAATCTCTATCATTTTAAGTAGATTAAACATCCAAGCCCATGGCATCAGCTTTGAAGCCTCATGCCGCTGATCTCGGCTGATGTTTCACGGAAAAACAGTTGAACGATGCACCCAGAAGCAAATTGTTTCACTCATTAAGTGAGTGGAACTGGCATTTCCCCCAAATTTCCCGAACTGCAGTGGGAAGCGACTGAAAAAATGACAGAATCTGCAAATCTAGAACTTCTCACTTTTAAGTAATCCCAAATGCCGCATCAGTAGCGGAGACCATCCGCCTGTTCCCTCTGCTAAGGAATTCCAAACGAATGAGTTAATACCATAGCTAAATTTTCTGTTTTCAACATGGCCTTCCTTGCAAGGCAGGCAGCCTGTCAGAGGTCCCTTTCCAGCACAAGGAGCACACACACATGTCTCACTTCGAGCTCTGCCCAAATTGCAAGGCGATTTCCCGGCCCGTAGCAAGTTCCCTCTGAAACGCAGCAAGGATGATATTAGTGATAGCATTTGATTTTGACTTCCCCCTAGCAATTTCCATGGTAACAGCCGAGTTGAACACATGCAAGGGAATTTCTTCGAGGATATTCAGGCTCCTTCCCATTTGGAACAGTTGTTCTTTCCCAGTTATCAACAGCGATCAGAAGATAAACAGCTGGAAAAGAGGCTGTCTGTAGGTGTCAACATGTTCATCAGAAGAGGACTCTTAAAAGGCTACAAAGTAAACTTAACAAAACATCTCTGTCCCAACTGTTTATTTTAAGATTACTGTTGATAATACTGCCACGTTCGGTACATTTGTGTCAATCAGCACTCTCGACCAGTTCATATATAGCTAAAATAGTTCAAACATGAATATCCGGCACTCACACCTTAACTTTCACAAATTCCTTGTCGAGAATATAATTTTGATGCAACTACACAGGGAGATTACACTCAACATCCAGCACTCTTAGTTTCAAAAAATAACTTTCAAAGCTCTTGACAATTAAAAAAAAAAATTTAGAGTAACCAATTATATTTTTCCAATTAAGGGGCAATTTAGTGTGGCCAATCCATCTACCCTGCACATCTTTGGGTTGTGGGGCGAAACCAAGCAGACACGAGGAGAATGTGCAAACACCACACGACAGTGACCAGGGGCGGGATTGAAGCCGGGTCCTCAGCGCCGTAGCAGCAGTGCTAACCACTGGGTCACCGTGCCGCCAATGATCTTTAATAACAATAATAATAATCTTTCATTGTCACAAGTAGGCTTCCATTAACACTGCAATGATGTTACTGTGAAAAGCCCCCATTCGCCATATTCCGGCGCCTGTTTGGATACACAGAAGGAGAATTCAGAATGTCCAATTCACCTAACAGTACGTCTTTCGGGAGTTATGGGAGGAAACCAGAGCACCCGGAAGAAACCCAAGCCGACACAGGGAGAATGTGCAGACTCCACACAGACAGTGACCCAAGTAGGGAATTGAACCTGGGACCCTGGCGCTGTGAAGCCATGGCGCTAATCGTGTGCTACCACGGTGCTAACCACTGTGCTACCATGCTGCCCTTTATAATTAATTAAAGCAGTTGTTCAGCATAATTGTACTTTGCGCCCAGGGCGCAGCTTTGAATCAGAATTTGATTACGCAGTTGCTCCTACGGTGGGATATTTCTCTCCTGCGATGGGTTCGCTCGCGGCAAGGCGATGGTTATGTCTTTTCAGGGAATTGCAGGTCTGAGAAGTTGTTTTTGGGCCAGAATCTCACCGTGCCGATGAACCATTCTGCACGTGGCCAATGACGACTTGCTGCGTGATGCAAAATGTGGGCAGGCTCTAATCCTGAGCTCGGATGTTTCTCACAGAAAATCACCTCTATTACATAAAAAATCTTTGAATTCAAACAAGCAAATGAAATGAAATGAAATGAAATGAAACAAAATGAAAAATCGTTTATTGTCACAAGTAGGCTTCAAATGAGGTTACTGTGAAAAACCTCTAGTCGTCACATTCTGGCGCGAGTTCGGGGAGGCTGGTACGGGAATTGAACCGCGCTGCTGGCCTGCCTTGGGCTGCTTTAAAAGCCGGCTATTTAGCCCTGTGCTAAACCAGCCCCAATATTCTTCATTGAAATTGTGGACCAAGATTGTCAAAGTAAAGAAAGATTTTTGCCTGGAGACTTGTGTCTCTTCTTCAGCAACAGGTACATAGATACATAGAACATACAGTGCAGAGGGATGCCTTTCGGCCTATCGAGTCTGCACCGACTCACTTAAGCCCTCACTTCCACCCTATCCCCATAACCCAATAACCCCTCCTAACTTTTTAAAAATAAATCTAGAATACCCAATTCATTTTTTCCAATTAAGGGGCAATTTAGTGTGGTCAATCCACCTACCCTGCACATTGCACATAGAACATAACAGCGCAGTACGGGCCCTTCGGCCCTCGATGTTGCGCCGACCTGTGAAACCATCTGAAGCCTATCTCACCTACACTATTCCATTTTCATCCATATGTCTATCCAGTGACCACTTAAATGCCCTTAAAGTTGGCGAGTCTTCTACTGTTGCAGGCAGGGCGTTCCACACCCCTACTACTCTCTGAGTAAAGAAACTGCCTCTGATATCTGTCCTATATCTCTCACCCCTCAATTTAAAGCTATGTCCCCTCGTGTTGGTCATCACCATCCGAGGAAAGAGACTCTCACTGTCCACCCTACCTAACCCTCTGACTATCTTATATGTCTCTATTAGGTCACCTCTCAGCCTTCTCCTCTCTAACGAAAACAACCTCAAGTCCCTGAGCCTTTCCTCGTAAGAGCTTCCCTCCATACCAGGCAACATCCTAGTAAATCTCCTCTGAACCCTTTCCAAAGCTTCCACATCCTTCCTATAATGTGGTGACCAGAACTGCACGCAGTACTCCAGGAGTGGCCGCACCAGAGTTATGTACAGCTGCAGCATGACCTTGTGGCTCCGAAACTCAATCCCCCTACTGATAAAGGCTAGCACACCATATGCCTTCTTAACAGCCCTATTAACCTGGGTGGCAACTTTCAGGGATTTATGTACCTGGATGCCGAGATCTCTCTGTTCATCTACACTACCAAGAATCTTGCCATTAGCCCAGTACTCTGCATTCCTGTTACTCCTTCCAAAGTGAACCACCTCACACTTTTCCGCATTAAAATCCATCTGCCATCTCTCAGCCCAGCTCTGCAGCTTATCTATGTCCCTCTGTATCCTATAACATCCTTCAGCACTATCCACAACTCCACCGACCTTTGTGTCATCTGCAAATTTACTAACCCATCCTTCTACACCCTCTTCCAGGTCATTTATAAAAATGACAAACAGCAGTGGCCCCAAAACAGATCCTTGCGGTACACCACTAGTGACTCCAGGATGAACATTTGCCATCAACCACCACCCTCTGTCTTCTTTCAGCTAGCCAATTACTGATCCAAACCGCTAAATCACCTTCAATCCCATACTTCCTTATTTTCTGCAATAGCCTACTATGGGGAATCTTATCAAATGCCTTACTGAAATCCATACACACCACATCAACTGCTTTACCCTCATCCACCTGTTTGGTCACCTTCTCAAAATACTCAATAAGGTTTGTGAGGCATGACCTACCCTTCACAAAACCGTGTTGACTATCGCTAATCAACTTGTTCTTTTCAAGATGATTATAAACCCTATCTCTTATAACCTTTTCCAACATTTTACCCACAACCGAAGTAAGGCTCACAGGTCTATAATTACCAGGGTTGTCTCTACTCCCCTTCTTGAACAAGGGGACAACATTTGCTATCCTCCAGTCTTCCGGCACTATTCCTGTCGACAAAGACGACATAAAGATCAAGGACAAAGGCTCTGCAATCTCCTCCCTGGCTTCCCAGAGAATCCTAGGATAAATCTCATCTGGCCCAGGGGACTTATCTATTTTTACACTTTCCAAAATTGATAACACCTCCTCCTTGTGAACCTCAATTCCATCTAGCCTGGTCGACTGAACCTGAGTATTCTCCTTGACAACATTGTCTTTCTCCAGTGTAAACACTGATGAAAAATATCCATTTAATGCTTCCCCTATCTCCTCTGATTCCACACACAACTTTCCACTACTATCCTTGATTGGCCCTAATCTTACTCTAGTCATTCTTTTGTTCCTGATATACCTATAGAAAGCCTTAGGGTTTTCCTTGATCCTATCTGCCAACGACTTTTCGTGTCCTCTCCTTGCTCTTCTTAATTCTCCCTTTAGGTCCTTCCTGGCTAACTTGTAAATCTCAAGTGCCCTAACTGAGCCTTCATGTCTCATCCTAACATAAGCCTTCTTCTTCCTCTTGACAAGTGCTTCAACTTCCTTAGTAAACCACGGTCCCCTTGCTCGACAACTTTCTCCCTGCCTGACAGGTACATACTTACCAAGGACACGCAGTAGCTGTTCCTTGAAAAAGCTCCACATTTCGATTGTACCCATCCCCTGCAGTTTCCTTCCCCATCCTATACATCCTAAATCTTGCCGAATAGCATCATAATTGCCTTTCCCCCAGCTATAATTCTTGCCTTGCGGTATATACCTATCCCTTCCCATTGCTAAAGTAAACATAACCGAATTGTGATCACTATCATCAAAGTGCTCACCTATATCTAAATCTAACACCTGGCCGGGTTCATTACCCAGTACCAAATCCAATGTGGCCTCGCCCCTTGTTGGCCTGTCTACATACTGTGTCAGAAAACCCTCCTGCACACACTGCACAAAAACTGACCCATCTATAGTACTCAAACTATAGTATTTCCAGTCAATATTTGGAAAGTTAAAGTCTCCCATAACAACTACCCTGTTACTCTCGCTCCTGTCGAGAATCATCTTTGGGTTGTGGGGGCGAAACCTATGCAAACACGGGGAGAATGTGCAAACTCCGCACGTTGGAGACAGTGACCCAGAGCCGGGATCGAACCTGGGACCTCGGCGCCATGAGGCAGTAGCACTAACCACTGCGCCACAGTGCTGCCCTACCACCTAACCTTTTTGGACATGAAGGGCAATACACGTCTTTGGACTGTGGGAGCACCGGGAGGAAACCCACGCAGACACAGGGAGAACGTGCAGACTCCACACAGACAGTGAACCAGCGGGGAATCGAACCTGGGACCCTGGCGCTGTGAAACCACAGTGCTAGACACGGGTGCTACCGTGCTGCCCAGGTTCCTTGATGGTTTGGGGGCTAATCTCAACCGATGCAGCTTCAGAATAAAAAAGACCACCGTGAAGGAGAAGTAGTTTAGAACAGGAGTTTAGAATGAGTAGTGACTGATCTGAGACACAGGCTTTAAGTTAAAGGTTTCACTGGCATATTTGCAAATGGTTGCTGTTATCTGCTGAAAATTAACAAGGAGTCATTTGTTTAATCCTGAACCTCCAAAGGCTCAGAAAACACTCAGAGGTCTGTTCCGCCTGCAGATGTCAAGGGTAATGCCGCACAGTCTCACTGCCAACTGACTCCTGATCACTGAATGGGAGTCTTCATTTGCTGCTAGACAAATAGGAGAGCAGCAACACAATTTTGAGAGGTGTTGGTAGCCGGTTCTCAGGGAGGGTTATTTTGGCCCCTGGAAATCAGTAAAATCAGTGACGCAAGTGCAGAAAAAATTAATTCTAGACATTAGAATTGAAGTTCTTGCTGGGCCCATCTCTGTGTTTGTAATTTTAGAACGAAAAATCTTCACCTACTTTTTCCGAACATCAACAATCACCGGGAACAGACTTCCCAAAAGCAAACAGGGAAATGTGAAAGTGGCAGTGAAACTTGCTGCTGCCCTGTCATCCTGGCTCAAAGCAGGAAATGATTTCAAAGCCGTGCAAATTTTCAAACCTGATTAAAAGAAAAAAAAATCTCGTTTGACATGAAAATTCTGGCATGACACGGTGTTGCAATTATTGCTGCCGTTGCAAAACCTCGCCAGATACAGTGTGGGCTGGAGAGGGGACGATGACATTGCAAACACCACTCTGTACCCCACGGCAATGTATTGAGTCTCATAGTAAATGCACGTTCATACCATCGATACCTTTTATTGAAGGAAATGAAAATGAAAATCGCTTATTGTCACGAGTAAGCTTCAATGAAGTTACTGTGAAAAGCCCCTAGTCGCCACATTCCGGCGCCTGTCCGGGGAGGCTGGTACGGGAATCATTCATACCAATGATACCTTTTATTGAAGGAAATTAAAATTAAAATCGCTTATTGTCACGAGTAGGCTTCAATGAAATTACTGTGAAAAGGCCCTAGTCGCCACATTCCGGCGCCTGTCCGGGGAGGCTGGTACGGGAATCGAACCGAGCTGCTGGCCTGCTTTAAAAGACTGCGATTTTGCCCAGTGAGCTAAACCAGCCCCTCGCTGGAGCGCAGGCAGCTAAGAATTACACAGCTCCCTGAATCGCAGACCCCTTCATTAAACAAGGACAAGCACATAAAATACACTGCCATCTCTGTTTACAACTTACTCCAGTCCATTATAGTGTTCACCCCCAGAGAATATGGATTTACTCTAATTTACGTCATCACACTGTCTTCTATGGCTTCCCGGCACATTAGAAAGAATAATTCAATGCTCTCCCCGTGGCTTGTCCTTCCTTTGACATCGTTGACTGTGTAACAATCTTCATTCTCCTCTAACAACATTCAATTTCCTATTCTTTGATAACTGGCATGAGGACCCAAAGTGGATTGTGGAGGGAGAAGTGACTGGTCAGTGATTCAAAGTGCCTTCATTGTTACTGAGATATAAAGAAATGACTTGCCCTTATTTAGTGTTTTCAGTGCTAATGAGCTCTTTACAGCCAATAAATTACTTTTGAAGTGTAGTCAGTGCTCTGTTGTAAACAAGGTGGTATTTATTGGCACCTGGTCTTCTGAAGTAAGAGGGTATTGCTGCAACAAATCAGTTTTACTTTTCTCTGCGAGTAACCAACAGACACCTAAGAATGTAACGTCTTTTATTGCACTTCTCATGTAAAGAGATAAAAGTATATAACCATAGAATTTGTGCAGTGCCGAATGAGGCCATTCGGCTCATCGAGCCTGTAGCTACCCTCTGAAAGAGCATCCTACCCAGGCCCAGACCCTTGCACTACCCCATAACAGACGGCGGCACAGTGGTTAGCACAGTTGCTTCACAGCACCAGGGTCCCATGTTCGATTCCCGGCTTGGGTCACTGTCTGTGTGGAGTCTGCATGTTCTCCCCGTGTCTGCGTGGTTCCTCCGGTTTCCTCCCACAAGTCCCGAAAGACGTGCTTCTAGGTTAATTGGACATTCTGAATTCTCCCTCTGTGTACCCGAACAGGCGCCGGAGTGTGGCGACTAGTGGCTTTTCACAGTAACTTCATTGCAGTGTTAATGTAAGCCTACTTGTCTGTGTGGAGTTTGCACATTCTCCCCGTGTCTGTGTGGGTTTCACCCCCACAACCCAAAGATGTGCAGGGTAGGTGGATTGGCCACGCTAAATTGCCCCTTAATTGGAAAAAAAAATTGGGTACTCTAAATTTAAAATAAAATTTAAAACATGCAAGCCTACTTGTGACACTAATAAAGATGTACCCCACCTAACCTGCACATCTTTAGGCACTAAGGGGTAATTTAGCATTGCCAATCCATCTAGCCTGCACATCTTTGGACTGCTTCACAAGCGAATGCATACTGAAAAGGAAGGAGCAAAAAAGAAACGGAAGGAGAAATGAAGGAAGGAAGCACGGCTGAATCAGATTTAACTGGCAGAGTGCAGGTAACAACCAGAGGTTCTGGAAAGGAATCTTAAGCGGTTGATGAGATAATAGCAGAAAGAAGAATTGTTGCTGGCAGAGCAGAGTGAGAGGTGAACATGGGGCAGGATGGCAATAGAGAAATAGAGGATGCACACAAAGACAAATTGCTAGGACCCAAATTACAACATCTTGCCCATGCACAAGACTGGCTGGATCACATCAGAAATACTGCAATTCCTGTTGCTCCTCGCATGGTTGGTGGGTGAGACACTAACTTTGGGAAATATTCAAAAAGTAGAACCATCAAGATAAAAGTTATCTGGTCATTTTAAAAAATATATAAATTTAGAGTACACAATTCATTTTTTCCAATTAAGGGACAATGTAGCGTGGCCAATCCACCTACCCTGCACATTTTTGTGTTGTGAGGGTGAAACCCACGCAAACACGGGGAGAATGTGCAAACTCCACACAGACAGTGTCCCAGAGCTGGAATAGAACCTGGGGCCTCAGCGCCATGAGGCCGCAATGCTAACCCAATGCGCCACCGTGCTGCCTTATCTAGTCACTCTGAAGACCTTAATATGTTTGATCTATTCCTTCAGGAAATGCTTAGACTTTGGGGTGAGTACTGAGGAGTATACAAACAGTCAAAGTTTATGCTCCTTTGGGAAGCTCTTTTTATTAAATAAATTTAGAGTACCCAATTAATTTTTTCCAATTAAGGGGCAATTTAGCGTGCCCAATCCACCTATCCTGCACTTCGTTGGGTTGTTGGGGTGATGCCCACGCAGACACGGGGAAAATGTGCAAACTCCACATGGACAGTGACTCGGGATCGAACCTGAGTCCTTGGTGCAGTGAGGCAGCAGTGCTAACCACTGCACCATCGTGCTGCCTATATTTTGGGAAGCTCTAATAATGGTTATCCAGAGCTTGTGCATTTCAGTTTTGGAAGTATAACATTACATTAAAATATGACTTAGTCCTTCTTTTACACCCAGAGGATCGCATATCTATGGAACAAGTCACTGCCTCAATACAGACACTCTGCGTGCTTTCAAGAGAATATTGGAGAAGTTCCTTATTGGGAAGGAAGGTCGTGTCTTGTCAGTAAGTAAAGTCACCGTAGTCCCAGATGACCATAGGCTGCTTTCCCCTTGGAGGGAGAGCTGACTGGTGGTGATTTAACCAGAGGACTAGCACACCTCAGGCGAGGGGCAAGGTTGAGAAGGCGAAGCCTTCATGAATAACCTCAGCCATTACAGGAATTGAACCCATGCTCTTAGCCTCACTCTGCATCACAAGCCAGCTGTCCAGCCAACTAAGCTCAACCAACCTTATGTCTTATAACAGGTGCCACTTTCGCGATGCTCCGCCCCCTCCAAAGTGGCATATTGACGGCCTCCCCCGATGCTCCACCTCCGACAGGCCGCGTTCCTGACATGGGTCGCTCATGGTCTCACCCGTTGGGAACTCGGCATGGCGGCTGTGGACTCAGTCCAGCGCCACCACAGTCGGGGGAGGGCCGATTGGCGGGCAGGGGGGACTTAGTCAGGGGCTGGGGGCACTGTTGGGGGTTGGTCTGGGGCTCTCGAGCCGGTCAAAGCGGGGGCGCTATTTTGCAGGTCGGGTCAGCGAGCAACCAGCGCCATGTTGCAAGGCCCGGCCACAGACCCGGCAATTCTCTGGGACGTATCGGCAGCTAGAGCTGCCCTGCTGCTGGCCCCCAGCCAAATGGATCGCTGGCCATTTTATGCCGAATGTTAGGTTGTAAAACGCCACCGTGCCCATGCCGGCGTGTGGACATAGCCTCAGAATCAGAGAATCCAGCCCAGGGAATGTTTCAAAGAGGCCTTCATTCTTCATCAGTAGCTTCATCCATAGACATGACAAGGGTTTTGTCGTAATTCAATGTACAATAAATAACTCAACTTCTGCCACTGTATTACATATCAGCCACTGCTTCTGCATTAGTGTAAATCATATTAGCGCACAAGTACCAATATACTATTATGATGATTCTAGTACCAAATAAGAAATTTGTGTAATTATATACAGATCTAATTTAAAATGCAATGAAAATAATGATGAGAAAGCAAATAGCTCCTTCAGCATGGATTGTCTGAATTGGATTCTTTTCAACATTGATATGAATCGGCTGCCTCATTCCATGTCTCTTTATGTGATTGATAAAATTGGAATTCCGTGCATTCTCGGAATGTGTTACAGACACCAAATATCAAAAGGATATCCTCACTATTCCCCTTTGAACACGAACAACCAGCTACACCTTATTTCAAAAGAGAAAATTGCGCCAACTGAACTGCTATATTAAGCACCACATTCAGAAAGAAGATAGTCATTTTACTCCCTGTCCAATCTTCCTTTGCAAGGGGGTTGTTGAGAAGGAAAACCTGGTGAGATTTATTGCAAACTATTTACTGCCACCCATTTTGCAATCCCAACACAGAGGCATGTCAGAAGGAGCACACAGAATTACATTGGGACAAGTAGTCAGTGGCTTCAGGAGGGAGAACAGGAGGAAATAAATTCTTCCGTGAGGCAATCTATTTAATATGCAATCACTTCTTTAATTAATTATGTTTCAGCGATGGCTCAGCATCCAACTGAATAACATTGAATCATTTGTTTATTGTTACTGGAGCCTTAGTGGCGCCACTAGCATCGTCTTGCTGGCTTTCCTCAATCTCGATTCCCGGCTGGGTCACTGTCTGTGTGGAGTCTGCACGTCCTCCCCGTGTGTGCGTGGGTTTCCTCCGGGTGCTCCGGTTTCCTCCCACAGTCCAAAGATGTGTGGGTTAGGTGGATTGGCCGTGCTAAATTGCCCGTAGTGTGAGGTTGATGGGGGGATTGTTGGGTTGCGGGTATACGGGTTGCGTGGGTTTAGGTAGGGTGGTCGTTGCTCGGCACAACATCGAGGGCCGAAGGGCCTGTTCTGTGCTGTACTGTTCTATGTTCTATGTTCTCTCAGTCCATGATTCAATGTTATCCACTCTTCCTTCTCTTGTGCTTTTATCCTCAATTTCTCCTACAAACAGTTGCCAGGATAAGGTTGCCAGGTCTTGTTTCCAATGTCTGTTCTTAGCTATTTGTCTCTCTCTAACTGTACTCCGCAAACCTTAGCTACATTGAATACATAGCAACAAATACTGAGCAGATATTCCAAACATCGGGTAAAATTGTAACAGTTATTTTCAATGCAATTTTACTGAAATCATCATGACTGGGGCTACCGCTTGAATCACTTCCCACTGTTTCATGTGAGCTGGCTTTCCCTGTGCTCCAGGAGGATTTTCCCATTGTCAACTGTTTAGGATTCTCAGGGTTGAAGTTAAGAACTGGCCCAAGTACAGTCCCAGAACCTAATGAATTTTAAGTCACCAACCTAATTTGCATTTCCAGCTATGTGACTCATTAGCACATCAACCACAAACAGATATAGTTAAAGATCAGTGCTTTAGCACTTCGGCACCATGGATGCAAAAGCACGTTCACCCCCTTCCACGGAGCTGTTACTTGTCAGACTGTAAGACTAAAATATAGTTTTCAACATTTGCAGTCCAATGAGTCATGGAATTGCAAGTCTAAACTAGCTGTATGACAAGATTTACTGAAAGACACTGTCAGTTGCAACAGCTGAAGTGATGCTAACCCTGAATTATACACACAAGCTAATAACTAACCTAGCCTTTACCAAATGTATACCTACATTATCACACATGCAGGTTGTTAGACACTTCCTAAAACCCAGAAACCAATCCCAAACATCAGCTCTTCCTCATTCATGGTTACAAATACTGTTGAGCTGCTGAGAAATATTAATTATTGAAAAGGAATTTCACGGCAAATGCATATATATCAAGGTCAGTCGTTTGTGGTGAATGATCAAGAGTAGCACAAATCTCATAACTTTCTTTAAAAACTTTGATCCACAGGACAGCACGGTGGTGCACTGGTTAGCATTGCTGCCTCACGACGTTGAGGTCCCAGGTTCGATCCAGGCTCTGGGTCACTGTCCGTGTGGAGTTTGCACTTTCTCCCCCATGTTTGCGTGAGTTTCACCCGCACAACCCAAAGATGTGCAGGGTAGGTGGATTGGCCACATTAAATTGTCCCTTAATTGGAAAAAACAAATTGGGTACACAATATTTTTTTTAAAACCTTGATCCATAAAGGACGTGCTCTTTACATAAAATAATTAAGTCTGGAAACACTCATCACATAGATAAGTGCTAACTTTAGTCACAGCAACAGAAGGTTAAATAGGTTTATGAACAGGTAGATACATGAAACAGAATTAAAGACCCCCCCCCCCCCAGTCAAAGACCAAATACTCTGACAGATGGGTAGACTAAAGATAAACAGAAAGATAGGTAGACAGACATAGAATCCCTACAATGTTGGAGGCCAATCGGCCCATTGTGCCTGCAGCGACCCTTCTGAATGAGCTACCCATTTACACTCCCCTGTCCATCCCGTCCTATCCCCGTAACCCCATAGCCAAATCTGCCCATCGAGGGGCAATTTAGCATGGCCAATCCACCTAACCTGCATGTCTTTGGACTGTTGGAGGAAACCGGAGCACCCGGTGGAAACCTACGCAGACACAGAGAGAACGTACCAACGCCACAGAAACGGTGACCCAAGGCGGGAATTGAACCCGGGTTCCTGGCGTTGTGAGGCAGCAGTGCCAACCACCGTGCCACCCTCAGATCTACCCACAGATGTAGAGATATGGACAAGGAGACAGTGGGTAGCTAGATTTAAAGATAGAGGAATAGAGACGGGCAAAATTAATATATATCGCCTTGCACAACTTCAGTATGATCCAGGTCACTTTACATTCAAGGATGGCATTTTATGAACTGTAATAACTTTGAATAGTTCCGTAGGTATTTCAAATCCAATCGAACTAACAGAACAGGCATTCAAAACCTCAGTTTAATGGTTCAATAAACAGCAACTCTCCCAATGCAACATATATTTTAATGGAATGTCAGCCCGAGTTAGACATTCAAGCCTGGAAGTGGGGTGCAGACCCCCTATCTTCTGATTTGTGAACAGCGTTCTGACAAACAAATCGCATGAACCTTCTGGTTGAATTCCATCCTCATCCCCTCCTCCCCCCTCACAGACAATCTCATTGCCAAACTCTTTTTCATGTTGACGGTGCCCTTTTAAATCAAATCTAATCATATATTATTACTTGAAAATTTCCACCCTGTAAAGCAGATAATTTTTTTCAATCTGTTTTCACAAAATTATTAGTAATTACTTTTCCGGCACAAAGCACAGTGTGGTGTCACTCAGCTTTAAATTACAAAAAGGAAACAATTAAATACGTGCTGTCAGAGTCTGACAAGTAGGGAATGTCATGCAAGCTTCATACAGAGCCTGGGTACAAGAGGAAGTTTTTACTGCAGTGTTTATTTAACTGCAATACGTTTTCAGACCCAGGGATAGAATTTCCCAGTAAAATTCGCAAATTCATTTCAAGCTTCTAATTACAGCTTTAACGCCATTATTCAGACACTGAGGGTTTATATGAATCAGTAGGAGAAGCATAAAGTTGTTTTCCGAGTTGAACTTCTTTCAATTCACGAAAGCTGAATTAACATGGAGAATGAAATACTGTATCCACAGAATCAGAGGGGGAACCGTGACCCAGTCACTCATAGCTCAACAGTGCAATGCACCAATTGGCCTCCCATGGAGTCAGAATTGTCAGGGAGGAGGAAGGAAATATCGAGACGAACTCCGCGCTGAGATATCTGACAAAATAAACTCAGCACTAAGCAGGCCATCTGGGCTTTTCTTCAAAGTCTTTGAAAGAACTTCACAAATGACAACTCCAGTCTTATCCAAAACCCCTGTGGAATTTGTGCCATTAAACACTATTTAAACAACCACATTTTATGTCAAAATATTTACAAAGTGCACAGTGAAGCGCTATATTCAACATGTTCAATGACTGCAATGGTTCTTAGTATATCTCAACAGTCATCATGCACGATTTTGTCGATGTAGACCGCTTTCAATAACAAACGCATGGTCCAAAACAACTCATTTTAGAGAGGTACGAGACCATAGGTCTAGCACATTTGTGAATCTGCCAGTACTTATTGGTACTGTTATAACAGGTCCCGGGAAACACGGTGGCACAGTGGTTAGCACTGCTGCCTCACGCCGTGTGTAAAGTTTGCACATTCTCCCCGTGTCTGCGTGAATCTCACCCTCCAAACCCAAAAAGATGTGCAGGGTAGATGAATTGGCCATGCTAAGTTGCTGCCTAATTGGAAAAACAGAATTGGGTACTCTAAATTTATTAAAGACATGCTATATAAAGTCCTAAGTAACAAACTGATAATTCACGAGAATAATACTTTGAGGGCTACAGCATATTCACATGCTAAGAGGGGTTGAATGGTTCATTTTATTGCTCAAAATCTAAGAAAGTCATTCCACTTGTGATTTTTGATTTTAATCTGAACTATATGGTCCATCAGCATGTTCCTTCCATGGATTTTGGGGATTGTGGGGTTTGGAGTGTGCGGGGGAGGTAATCCATACTGTTCCCAATGTGCATAGTAATGGCAATGGATTTCATTGCTCATGCAGAGTTTGCTACATCCTAGATACTTAGCACATATGGTCATGTTTCTGGTTCTTATGTTGAGCATGAGTGGGAAGTATCAGGAGAGAGCCCAAAGCATAGCAAGTGCCAAGCACCATTCCCTGACAGACGGTGAGCAGACAGCGTCTGCCAACGGTGCTTTGTAACAGGTTGCTAGGATTTGTGGAACAGTGCTGAATACTGACTCACGGTTATGAACCCATATCCTATCACAGCATGTTGCACAACCTGACAACGTGCTGGCATTGAAATGAATGAATTGAAATGTTAGGCAGCTCCTTAAAAGTACAGCTCGTGCTAAATGGTGTTCAAATTCTCAAACTGCTGTGCAGAGATTTGAACTTGGGATTATTAAATCAATGCTACTGAAATATCATCACAAGAAAGCCATGCCCATCCATATGTGAGATTCTGACTAAGACTGTGCGTGAGTGCGAGGATCAGTGTGAATCAATGGAACAATGAGCGTGTGGGTGAATGAAGATGAGAGTGTGTACGTCAGTGAATGAGCTCGGGAGAATGAGTGCGAGTTAGCAAGTGGGAGATAATCAGTGTGGCAATGCAAGGGACAAGCAGCTGCCTTCTCACCCACCCCATTCATTCGCCTGCAGACGTGGCTGAGGTAGGAAAAGGAGAAGGCACAATTCTGTTCTTGTGTACTACGAGTACCACTCGATTACTTGGATGCTACACAAGACTGCCCTACATCTCAAGCACATAGGCTATTTTGAGTCATCATACAGCTCATATTCTGGCATAGCATCAGTTATTGAGACATGTATCATTATTCAATGTCATTTACTCTTGTGTTTGCAATCAGTTATTATTTTGTTAACTATTTCTGTATTACCTATTGCAAACATGCATTTTCATGATTGCACGTGTATGGATCTGACACCAGATTAAATCAGTAATATTTATTGTCATTATCCAGTATAATGTAGTGATTTCACCAACTTTTGCAGAGAGATAGCTAAAAGGAGGACTCCACTCCCGCCCTTGGATGATGAACTGGATCTTCTATGGACAGCATGCTCTCATCCTGCTCCAGTGTGCATCATCATGAGATTCTCAAAGCATCAACATGAATAATTTATTTCCAATCTAGACCATTTGATGAACTAACATGGAAGCAGGCCAAAGGCACTAAGTGGACAATGCAATAGAACGAGAAACTTATATCAAGTAGAAAATTAAACAACAACATTTTTGTTTTTAAAGATTGAATACCAAAACCAGCAACCTGTGTTTTCGAGCCAATGACCCATCCCTTCGACCCCTGATTGTGGTCCAAGCAGAACATAAGTAAAACAGACAAGGTTCTTGTGTCTGAAACTAACTGCTACAAAACTTGTAACTGACTGAGTCACTCAACTCACACTCTCACTTACTGTCTCATGCTATCTTTCACACTCATATCCAATCACTCATTTGTTGGTATGGTAGTGTAATGTTCACGTTACTGGTTCAGCGATCTAGAAGCCTGGATTGTGGCATGTGGAGCACTACTTACCACAGTGATATTCTTCACTTTAGACCACGTTTCCAAAGTGTGATGGTGAAGCAAGTGTAGACCACTGCATCTCCACACTCAAAAGCAATCCACATTAGGTTCGTATGATCTTGTGAAAATGGTTCCTTAGAAACACCCTCTACTGCTGCGCTATTTATCGCAGGCAAACATTCATGTGAATGTTTATTTCAGCAGAGCTCAAAATAAACCAAACCATCGCAAATTGTCAAGATTTAGCTTCAGCTCATCCTTATTGTAATTAAGATAGTCAGTACATCATTGAAGTATTTAAATTAAAAATAATCAAATGTCTGTCTGGAATAAGATAACATAAATAAAATATTCCAGATGGAAAATTGGATGTCTGACTTGCTCCTATAATTGAAAGTGGCGAGGCTGAAACGTCCTGCAATGTGTATGTGTCTGGCAGGGCCATATTGCCGATGTAGATCACAGGTTAAAGTCTGTCACTTAGCTGGATGGATTTGTCCGTAAAATGGTACAAACATTTTTTCCTTGGGAACAACCCAGACATGTTGAGGCACAGCATAGAACCAGACATTCCTCGTAACAAGAATACACAGCAGCACATTCAGATCAGAAACCACTGGGGCTACAAGTCAGTCTCTGGACATGAACCAAACCTGATAATGACACTGTTGACCATTTAAACTCACTAACAATTTTTAAAAGGAAAACTTGCATTTCTGTAATGCCTATCATAATTTCAAAATATCCCAATGTGCTTTACAGCGAATGTGGCCTCAGAACCTGCTGGGGTGGGAGCATAAGATTCTGGCCATGATCTTACCAACGTCCTGTACAACAGTAGCAAAATTTATCTACTTTTAGATTCCATTCCCCTTGCCATAAACAACAGCTTTCCATTTGCCTTCCTGATCCCTTGCTGTACCTACATTTTAACCTTTCGCCATTCATTTGCAAGGACACCCACGGCGTACCAAGGATCTGCAATCTTTCTCTACTTAAATAATATGCGGCTTTTCTATTCTTCCTACCCAAGTGGACAAATTCACATTTTCCGATTTTATACGGCCAAATGTTTGCCGAATCACTTAACCTATCTATGCCCCTTATGTCTTCTTCACAGCTTTCTTTTCTCCCTACCTTTGTGTCATCAGAAAATGTAGCTGCCATACATTCAGTCCCTTATCCAAGTCTTTGATGTAGATTGCAGGTAGCGGAGGCCCCGACATTGATCTCTGCGGTACTCCACTCGAGACACTCCAGCAATCCAAAATGATCCATCTACGCCTACTCTCTGTTTCCTGTTAGCGAATCAATCTTCTGTCAAAGCTAATACGTTACCCCTTACACCATGAGACCTTATCTTTTGTAATAATGTGGCAATCTGCCGAATACCTTCTGGAAATTTAAGTACACCATACCTATGCTTTATCCATGTTCCTCATTACTTCCTCAAAAAACTCAAAAAAATTAGTCACACACAATTTCCCTTTCACAAAACCGTGTTGACGTGCTTGATGCAATGAGATTTTCGAAGTGCCCTGCTTTAACATCCTTTATAATAAATTCCAGCTTTTCCCTACGACAGATATTAAGTTAACTGGCCCATTGTTTCCTTCTTTCTGTCTCCATCCTTTCTTGGATAGAGGAGTTACATTTACCATTATCAAAGTTCATTGGACCTTTCCGGAATCCAGGAAGTTTTGAAAACTAAAAGCGATGAATCTATAACCTTGGCAGCCACATCTTTTCAGACCAAGTCTATTGGGACCTGCGGACAATTGTCAGCTTTTAGTTCTAATAATTTTCTCATTACCCTTTCCCTAGTGATCGTAATTGTTTTAAGTTCCTTCCTTACCTTTCACCTCAAAACACACAATTGTTTCTGGGATGTTATTTGTATCCTCTACATTGAAGAGAGATGCAAAATATCTGTTCAATTAATCTGCCATTTTCTTATTTCCTGTCATTAATTCTTCAATTCACTCACTCTCGAGGGCCAATGCTCACTTTAGTTATTCTTTTCATTTTTAATCAACTGGAGTTGCACAGTGGTGCAGAGGCGAGGTCACTGGACTAATATTCCCCAGGTTGGTGCTTTGGAGACATGGGTACAAATCCTACCATGGCATTAAGTGCAGTTTGATAAATGGAATATAAAATCTAGCCTCAGTCTGGGGACCATGAAACTATCATCGATTGTCGTATGCATCTTGTTTACTTCTTCTGGACTACATGTGACATCAGTTCCACAGTAACTTTTAATTGCCCTCTTAAATGGCCGAGCAAGCCATTCAGTACAAGGGCCACAAATGCTGGCCTTGCCAATGGACACCCAAATCTCCAGATACAATTACAATTAAAAAATCAGAAGGCACCATTCAGCACCATTTGGACTAAAATAATGAAATACAACGGGCGGAATTCTCCGACCCCCTGCCAGGTCCTGATGCCACGACGTTATTCTCAGCGCGGCTCCGGTCGGGGTATGCTCCGACTCTCCGGCACGAGCCGGCATGCCGATTCTCTGGCCCGGATGGGCCGAGCCGTCAACAAAAAGCCGAGTCCCGCCAGCGCCGTTCTAACATCCTCTGAGCCGGCAGGACCTCGGCGTTCAAGGGTCCGGGGGCGGCCTCCGTAGTGGCCTAGCCCGCGATCGTGGCTCACCGATCAGCAGGCCGGCCTCTCTGTCGGGGGTCTCCTTTCCTCCGTGCCAGCTCCTGTAGCCCTGTGCCATTTGGCGTCGAACACGGCGCGGGGAAGAAGGCCACTGGGCATGCGCTAGTTGGCCCTTGCCACCTGCGCATGTGCTAATTGGTGCCCATTTTTACACCGGCATCGGCACTTAGCCGCCCGATGGGAGAATCCCGCCCAACATTTCTTTTGGTTGCCTATAATAATAAACATGCATAAAAATACATATATTGTAGAGTCCCTGCAATTCCGTGTAATTGGAATGAAGAGATGAAATCCCAGTCAATTGTAGAAATCACAACTGGAAATGTGCGGAATGTTTATAGAAAGCACAGCATAAAACTACATAAGATTACTGAGGATATGCAGCACAGAAACAGCTCATTCGGCCCAATGAGTTCATGCCAGTGTTTATCTAAATTATAAACTGTTCCCTTCTCCCTCACATGCTTGTCTAGATTCCCCTTAAAGACGCCTGTATTATTCGCTTCAACCCCTCCCTGTGGTAGCGGCTTCCACATTCTCTTGAGGTAAAGGCATTTCTTCTGAATTCCCCATTGGATTTCTTGGTGAATAGCTTATATTGAGGACCTCTAGTTAGCCTCTTCCCCAGAAAAATAAACATTCTCTCTGTATCCACGCTATCCAAGCCCTTCATTAAAGATCTTTATTAGGTGACCACTCAGCCTTTGGGTTCCAACAGAGAGATACCCAGACTGCCAACTCTTTCCCAATACGTATGCCCCGGAACTTCCGGTTTCACCCTCATTAATCTTCCCTGCATCCTCCCCAGTGGCTCTACAGCCTTTTTACAATACAGCAACCAGAACTCTGTGTGTGGTCTAACCAAGGCTCAATACAGATTCATCATAACTTCTCAACTTTTCTATCCTATCCCTCTAAAAATGAAAACAAGTGCTAATTTTGTTTTTTATAAGGCTTTGCCAACCTGCGGCGTAGCTTTTATTGATTGATGTATTTGGATTCCATAATCCGTTTGTTCCTCAACCCCACCTAGACGTGCACCTTCCAGGCAATAGTGATCTCCAAACTCTTCCTAATAACATGTTCTACTTCACATTTATCGACCTAGAGAGACCATTTGGTCCATCAACTCTGCACTGTCTCTTTTGAGCAATTCAAATACAGCAAATCCACACTATAATTCGCCCCATTTAATGTTTTTTTGAACGTTCTATATTCTTTCAGGCTTGTTCATCCAATTAGCTCTGCCATTTTCGGTTTTATGTTGTCTGCACTCTCACCCAACCACCCCTTCCCCCAACCCCCTCCCCCAGTGCCCAGCTGCCATCATGTTCTGCTGCCACTGCTGTCACCAGAGGCCGAGGCTGTGGGGAGCGACGGAGGCCTGAAATCTTGGATCAGGAACATAGAGCAGGGATAGGAGGTTTCCAGCTGTCAAGCAGGTGGTGACATGAGTAACCCGGGAGGTAGGTGGGGGGGTGGCGGCAGAAAGAGAAGGAAAGGAAAGCAAGCAAAAAGTTGAGCAAAGTTTCAGGAGTGCTGTGGGTGACACACAGAAGCTGTTCTACTCAGAGTTTCTTTGGGTGATTTTGTGTTATCTAACCTGAATTTATGCAGTATTTCTCTCATACTCATTGATTTGTTTTATTTTGCAAGTTACTCAAGTTAGGAATGAGCCATGCTGTACATATGTACAGTCCAGTATTTCAACTTGTACAGTGATTTTTCTGGGCAACGAACGTCCAAAGGAACCAAACTCTGGCTGTTACATTAATTCCAATGGGAACCCATGATTCACTTCAAGTCATGATTTTCAAAAATGCAAACACAACTTAAAGTGTGCCCCATTCCGTGCAGAATTTTCTCCTTCCAAGTATTTAATGAATTCCAGGTTTCCAGCCCCCTATCAGGCAATGCGTTCAAAATCCTAATCACCCGTTGCCTAAGCAGGTTTAGCTACATGTCAACTTAAATCTGAGCCTTCTGATTATAAACCTTTCAGCCACATGAAACGTTTTTCTTTATATCCTTTTTTATCCTTCATGATTTTGAATAAACCTCCATCAAACCTCCTTTAGCATTCTCTGCCTTAAGTAGAACAACCCCAGCTATCAGGTTATATTTTGTTCACGATCGGTTATAGTCAATAATACCCCTGAAAAATATTTCCAGAGAATGGTACATCCAACAAATCTTGGCAGCCTAGCGTTGGTACCTGTCCAGATAAGACTGTTGCTTCACTATCCAGTCTTTTCTTGTGCCACATACTTTTCTACTCATCACACAAAGCCATTTGAGAACATGAACAGTTCCTTTTCACTGGTCAACCGTCACTGCTGTAGTCACCGTCTGCCAGATCTCCCCACTTCTCAATGAGATCTGATTGAGCTTGGGTGAGTTCCACCATCCTTCCACAAAATCACAGTGGTTAACACTGTTGTTTCACACTGCCAGGGTCCCAGGTTCGATTCCTGGCTTGGGTCACTGTTTGTGCAGAGTCTGCACGTTCTCACCGTGGGTTTCCTCCGGGTGCTCCGGTTTCCTCCCACAAGTCCCGAAAGACGTGCTTGCTAGGTGAATCGGACATTCTGAATTCTCCCTCAGTGTATCTGAACCGGCGCCGGAATGTGACGACTAGGGGCTTTTCACAGTGACTTAATTGCAATGTTAATGTAAGCCTACTTGTGACAATAATAAAGATTATTATTAATCTCGTCTTTGGGTCACTGTCCGTGTGGAGTTTGCACATTCTCCCCGTGATTGCGTGGGTTTTGCGCCCCCCCCCCCCCCCACCCACCCACAAATGTGCAAGCTAGGTGGGTTGGCCACACTAAATTGCCCCTTAATTGGAAAAAATGAATTGGGTACTCTAAATTTTTAAAGAAAGATTATTATTAATCCTACACCCAGTGGGAATACTCGGTAAATTCTAAGCACCACCGCCTCAGGCAAAACATGTTCCAATTCTGCCAACACAATGTGACAATACAGACACAGGTCAATGAATACCTTTCAGCTCAAGATCAATCAAATATATCCTGTTAGGGGCATTTGTTGCTGAAGTCTGACAATCCATTATTTGCCACAGAGCGCCTTGTGTATTTCGCAGAGAATCACACAGATTATAATTCAAATTTCCCCTGAAAACACTGGTCTCTCATTCACTGCAGCAACAATTTTCAGAAGTGACAGTTTTCAAAAAGTGGACCTCGGAACAAAAACCTGACACTTAACGGCGGTTTATCAGGAGTCGAACAATTATCCCCCACCTTCCAATGCATAGAAGAATATGCACTATGTTCTTTCCTCTGTTTTGGATGCAAGTAAATACTCCAGTCAGATTGTAACATTCAAGTTCAAATCGTCAGATTTACTTACATTCAAGATAATTAAACTGAAGCGGAACACCAGATTAAGATTACTGATGATAAATACTTGAAACAATAACACTAGAATCATTCCACAGGGAGTTGAAGTATCTGTTTCAAAACAAATTGCATTTAAAAAGAAACATTTTCATTTGTATAGCATTTCAACATATGAACCGTTCCAAAGTGCTTTACAGGAGTGTTTACAAAATTTGGCACTGAACCACATAAGGAGCTTTCAGGACAGATGATGGTGTTAAGGTGTATCATAAAAGGAGGAGAGAAATACAAAAGGATTCAGGGAGGCAATCCCAGAGTTAAGGCCAGGTAGCTCAAGGCACAGTCTTGGACATTTGCAGTAGACCAGAAGAGAGGAAATGAAAAATGAAAATCGCTTATTGTCACGAGTAGGCTTCAATGAAGTTACTGTGAAAAGCCCCTAGTCACCACATTCCGGCGCCTGTCCGGGGAGACTGGTACGGGAATCGAACCGTGCTGCTGGCTTGCTTGGTCTGCTTGAAAAGCCAGCGATTAGCTCTGTGAGCTAAACCAGCAGAGATGTTAGAGTGTTGTAGGACTAGAGGGGGAGGGGGGTAACAGAAATAGGGAGGGGATGAATTATATATGTACATACAAAATAAGAGAAGTAGGCCATTCAGCCCCTTGAGCCTGCTCTGCCATTCAATAAGATCTTGGCCTCTTTGTTTGTGTTTTGAATTCCACATTTCCCATCTACCCCCAATACCCTTTGATTCCCTTGCTGAACAAGAATCTATCTACCTCCCCCTTAAAAATATTGAATGACCCCTCATCGCCTTCGGAGGCAGAGTGTTCCAAAGTCACGGAACCTCTATAAGAAAATATTTCTCCTCATCTCTGTCCTCAAAGGGTGACTCCTAATTTTAAATCTCATCTACATCCACCTTGTCAAGAGCACTCAGGGTCTTTGTATACTTCAATCCCTCTAACTCTTCCAAACTCCAGTGGAAACTCCTTTCCTCATAAATGCATTCCAGGTATCTAGCTAGTAAACCTCCTCTGAACAACCTCCAGCGCATTCACATCTTTCATGAAAACAATTTCAAAACAAAGATGAGGGGTGGGATTCTCCGGCGGGGTTCTCCGTCCTGCCAGCTTGCAAATGGGGTGTCCCATTGTGGGTAGCCCCACACCGTCGGGAAATCCCCGGACGTCGGTGCACTGCCGGCGCAGTGGAGAATCCCGCTAGTGGAGAATCCAGCCCAAGAACTTTGAAATCGTGACAGTGCTGGGCTGGGAGCCAATGTAGGTCTGTGAAGCACAGCATATTTCTTTCACAGCCTGTTAATTTGTGGGAATACTCCAATGCGAAGCAAAGCAAAAAGATCTGGTGAAAAGCTGATTGTATGCCTTCCAACCCAAAAGGAATGAAGAGTTGTCAATTCAACATGTTCAAAAAATACTTTCTACATAAACGCATCTGATGAACTATTGTTCGCACCTCATCCTGGTCTCATATATCCATGAACGCTTTGCATATACACAATGTGATTATGACGTAGGGTAAATGTCTGAATTCTATCCGGTTTAACATGGAACATAGACATACAGTGCAGAAGGAGGCCATTCAGCCCATCGAGTCTGTACTGACCCACTTTAAGCCCTCACTTCCACCATATCCCCGTAACCCAATAACCCCTCCTAACCTTTTTTTTTGGACACTAAGGGCAATTTAGCATGTCCAATCCATCTAACCTGCACGTCTTTGGACTGTGGGAGGAAACCGGAGCATCCGGAGGAAACCCATGCAGACACGGGGAGAACATGTAGACTCCGCACAGACAGTGACCCCAGCTGGGAATCAAACCTGGGACACTGGCGCTGTGAAGTCACAGTGCTAACCACTGTGCTGCCGTGCTTACATAGCGAACATTTGGTCAGCAAATCACAGGCAGCATGTTTCTGATCGTAAAATGTAGTTCAATCAGGTTAGTTTAGCTCACTGAGCTAAATCGCTGGCTTTTAAAGCAGACCAAGCAGGCCAGCAGCACGGTTCGATTCCCGTACCAGCCTCCCCGGACAGGCGCCGGAATGTGGCGACTAGGGACTTTTCACAGTAACTTCATTAAAGCCTACTTGTGATAATAAGCGATTTTCATTTCATTTCATTTCATTTTACACATGGTCTCTGTGGCAGTGACATGACCAAAAACCCCTCTTTCCTTCAAACGTAGCTGTGTAATATCTCTTTCAATTTATATTTACCTTATTTTGCTAAGTTTATATTCTTCTCGGGTTCTCTGCCCAAAGGCTCATCTGGTCCACAGTGTCAAAGCTCCATACAGGGTAAGGAGGCAGGTTCCAGTCAGAACAGGGATCGATCCTGTCCTGTTAATCACAGGATCGATCCCTGTTCTGACTGGAACCTGCCTCCTTGCCCTGCATGGAGCTTTGGCACTGTGGATCAGATGTCACTGTGGATCAGATGCCGCTGGGTCACTAATTGTGCGGAGTCTGCATGTTCTCCCCATGACTGCATGGGTTCCCTCCGGGTGCTCCGGTTTCCTCCCACAGTACAAAGACGTGCAGGTTAGGTGGATTGGCCATGATAAATAGCCCTTAGTGACCAAAAAGGTTAGGAGGGGTTATTGGGTTATGGGGATAGGGTGGAAGTGAGAGCTTAAGTGGGTCGGTGCAGACTCGATGGGCCGAATGGTCTCCTTCTGCACTGTATGTTCGATGTCAATGCCAATCTGATCCACACATTCCATCCAGTCAAAAAAAAGCCAACCAGCTGTGGAATCAGAGTTGCTGTGACAACATGTTTACAGGCATACTGTAGTCCAGACCCAAGGATCGCAATGCTCGAAGTTCCAATATTCTTTCCGTCATGTGGCTGACTCGGAATCGCTCCCACTCTTACTGGCTGCCCACTGGCTTGTGGGGGAAGGACTTACTAGTTGATATGCAACGTGTTTGGCCACAAGATCAGCACACCTACCCTGACCAGCGAGTTCTGGAGTGCGGCTTGAATTTAGACCGACGGGCCCAGAGGCAACGTTGTCACCTATTACTCCACAAATTCACATGAAAATATAAAACTGCATGATGGAGCATGTAATTGCTCTTGCCAAAACGATGTTAATTAAGAAAAAAATAAGTGTTTTGATGGCAGAAGTTTGTACTCTTTAGACTATGAAACTGGCTTCAATGTGCTGGCTGTCATTACGGTGTACAGATTATTTAAATGATAAAATCCACCGATTAATGACAACTGATTGAAACTAGTCGTGTGTGCACCAAATTGAACAGGTACAAACTAGATGGGCACAGAGTCATGAATGAGCACGGCATCAGACAGACTGCTTTTCAAATGGAATTTTCAGCCAAACCCAATTAAGGACTGAAATAGGTTAAGTCTCCTGTGTTGCTGTGCGTGAGTTACTGGGTGACAGCTAAGCAGGTGCTTGGGCACAAAGCCATGTTAAAGATCGTAGGTGTCATTTGAAATATAAAATATATCCAAACTAAAAAAACAAATCATTATTGTGAACTGGCAGTCTGATAGGCTGGTCAACTAATGCTTTCCCAGTTGCCTTGTGGAAAATATAAATCAATTTTCTCTTAGAATGAAAAATGGCGTGGGTGAAGGCTGAATTTAATCATTGATGATCTACAGTCTGTTCCTTCTATCCTTCGCCTTCTAGTACTAATTGATATTCCCAACTGATCCAGGCACTCACTTGGGAACAGGATCGGAATCAAACCTTCAACCTCATGAATATCCAAGATGAACGATGGACCCAGGAAATCAAAAGCAAAAGAAAGTCAAACCCCGCAGCATCCAAAACCTTCACATAAAAAAAACAGCTATTTGCACTTTAAAGGGCACATCAGACTGGAAATTGTTGAATATTCTCAATAAAGAAAGGCTATGCATATAGAAAGAGCCAGTGACACTGTTCTCACTGTCATATCAGTACCAACACTTCAATGGCAATATGAACAGGGCTAACTGTTGTGTTGCTTACCTACAGTACTCGGAAGAAATAGCATAAAAGTCACATGATGCTAAAGCCTCAGGCTTCCTCCTTATAGAATCATAGAATCCCTAGTGCAGAAGGAGGCCATTCAGCCCACTGAGTCTGCACCAACAATCCAAAAGAGCAGCCTACCCAGGCCCACACCCCTCATCCCTGAAACCCCACCTAACCTTTTGGAAATTAAGGGGCAATTTAGCATGACCAATCCACCTAAAACTGCACATCCTTGGACCGTGGGAGGGAGCCGGAGCACCTGGAGAAAACCCAGGCAGACACTGGGAGAACACACAAACTCCACTCAGTCAGCCAAGCCTGGAATTGAACCCAGGTCCCTGGCACTGTGAAGTTAGAAATAATAAATCATGAACTTTCCTTCCTAATAATAGCATGAAGCTTGTTCTGGGTTCTCTTTTGTTGTGTTTCTTTATGCGTGACCTAAAGCTCGCCAGTTACACTGCACAAGGAAGTAATCTTGCTGCAAAGCTAACAGTCAAGTAGGGAATAATCATGAATGATTTCTGATTAATTACTCCAGAACTGAAGTTAGCCTGCAGTCATTTGGGAACTGGAAGGTGCAGACGTCTTGCCCTGTGCTGCCTTTATGCGTATATGAAAGAAAGCAGATGCCACTGTAAGGTAATTTTGACTTCCCTCAGGCACAGAGGACAACTAGCCACAGCTTCAAGATCCACTGGCACTTGAATTCGCTTGATGTGAGATTAATTAAATTTGAAAACAATTTACATTATTAACCTTCATAGATCCGTTTCCTTTTCAATTTAAGATATAGAACCTCTGATATCTTTGGGATCTTTCAACATGGTTCACAGTGAAGGAATTACTTTTGAAGTTTAGTTACTGTTGTCACGTAGGCAGGAACGTTGGCAGCTATCTTGCGCACGACAGTAAATTACATAAGTGAAAACATCTATTTTCTTCTAGGAATTGAAGCCATCCATTCTCACGTAAACGTCCTATGTTTAGTAAACAAATATGGTCAAGGTTCACATCAGGAAGAGCATAGCCCTATCTACAAGAATTGCCCTGTGTAGTAAACATGTGAAAATGATTTTGGAGCAAATCTAAATTTCAACCACTCTTTTGCAAACAGATTGTTTCTCTCCCACATTTTTCAATCTGTGATTGCAGGAGCAGCAAACGCGGCAGCAAGAAGTGTGCTCAGGTGAAGGGGGGAGGGAGGGAAAGAGAGAGAGAGGGAGAGAGAGTGGGCCATATGGGGGAGGGAGAGACTCGCTAGGCCTGGCAGGTGGTGGTGAGGGGAGGAGGGGGGGAGACTTGTTGATGTTGGACCTGGTGGGGGAGGGAGAGACTCGCTGATGTAATGGGGCAAGCAGTGGGGTAGGGGTCGTGGTGAGGATGGAAAGACTCACTGCGCAGGGCTGTGTTTGAGAGTGGGAGTGAGTGGGAGTGAGTCAGTGTACGTGGAAAGGTATGTGAGATTGAGTGAGTGTGGGGGAAGAGAGTGAGAAAGTGTGTTCGGGAAAGAGCAAGTGAGAGTGGGAGAGAGCTAGCTTGGAAGAGTGAGTGAGTGCGGGAAAGAGAGTGGGGGAGTGAGTGTTGGGAAGTGTGTGTGTGACTGGCTCACTCAGTCTCAGATTTCCCACTCACCCTCACCTTCTTACACCATGGATAAGGGTGAGTGAGTGAGCATCAAGAGTGGGAGTGGGGCAGCAAGGTGGCACAGTGATGAGCTGCCGCACGACGGGTCCTAGGTTCGACCCCAGCTCTGGGAGACTGTCCGTGTGGAACATAGAACATAGAACAGTACAGCACAGAACAGGCCCTTCGGCCCTCGATGTTGTGCCGAGCAATGATCACCCTACTTAAACCCACGTAACCCGTATACCCGTAACCCAACAATCCCCCAATTAACCTTACACTACGGGCAATTTAGCATGGCCAATCCACCTAACCCGCACATCTTTGGACTGTGGGAGGAAACCGGAGCACCCGGAGGAAACCCACGCACACACGGGGAGGACGTGCAGACTCCACACAGACAGTGACCCAGCCGGGAATCGAACCTGGGACCCTGGAGCTGTGAAGCATTGATGCTAACCACCATGCTACCGTGAGGCCCCAAAGCCTCACCGTGGAGCTACCGTGGAGTTGGCACATTCTCCCAGTGTTTGTGTGGGTTTCGCCTCCACAACTCAAAGATGTGCAGGATAGATGGATTGGCCACGCTAAATTGCCCCATAATTGGAAAAAATGAATTGGGCATTCTAAATTTTTTTTTTTTTTAAAAGAAGTGTGGGAGTGAGCCAAATGCACTCGAATGATGATCTTTGTGAATTACTCCTTTTCTAAATGATAAAATTTTAAAAATTGCTTTATTTTTGCTAAGCAAGATGTTTCTTCCCTTAATGACTCAATTCACATTTTATGTTTGTTATAACCTGCACGGGTCTTACAGGGTAGGGATGCTCCACAACCTTGTGGCACTTGCAGAATACGAGCTCCCCCGAGAAGGGGGTGGGGGACCCTTAACTAAGTTCATGTGCCTTTGTATAAATAGAGTCAGGCACCAACTAGAGAAGACCCAGGAGGGAACTACTAGAGCAGTTTATACTAGTTAATGTGTGAAATAAATTTGTTTTGTTTTTCTCCACAACTTGGCGTGGACTCCTTTCGTTGTCCCTCACAAAAAAAGTTGATACCTTGGACAGAATTCCCCAGTGGTTGCGATTCAGTTTTCCCACCGGCAGCGCATCCCTGCCAGAGGGTTTTCCGGTAGCATGGGGCAGTTACAATGGGAAATCCCATTGATAATCTGGCCGCCAGTGAACAACACGCGGCCAAGATGCATACGGACCAGAGAACCCTGCCCCTTATATTTCTGAAATTGGCTCGTCGATTCCTTGAGTGAGAAGAAAATGGAAATATGGCCCTCAGCCCAGCAGAGTGAAAAGGTTGGACAAGCCTCATGTAGATGAAGTCCTTCATGTGATGGTTGCCTCTTGTTTACTGCTGGCAGGTACCAGACTGGCTACGAGCAGGTCACCCAAGAAAGAACACCGATTTTGCCTTTTCCCTTGCTGATTCACGACGTCCCTCACAATTACTCATGGATATAACTGCAAGGCACATTTGGTACATTGGTGAAAGTTCCAACGGTGCCTGCACTGCACTGGCTGGTTAATCAGAAATAAGAGGTTGCAATGGACCCTCTTTTTACAAGGTTGTGCATAGGTTCGGACACAGGAGGCACCAGGGAAGCTCTGCTATATCTCATAGTTTGCAGTCCTTCCTGTACATTTCATTCTTTCCTTCTATCTCACCAAGTTCTCATTTCTCCACAATTCCTCCACCAATTGCCCTTCCACTGAGGGTGAAAGAAGGACTTGCATTTATATAATAGACATCGTGACAAGTGGGTGTCCCAAAGCATTTTGAAACACAGGCACTGTTGGGACATCGGAAATGCAGCGGCCAATTTGCACACAGCAAACCCCCACAAATATCAATGTTATAATGACCCAACGTGACATGAAGTGAAATGAGGGATAAATATTCGGCAAGATACCGGGGACATATCCACCACCATTTTTCGAAGCAGTGGAATGGGATCTTACACGTCCACCTGAGGATGGTAGGCGAGGCAGTTTAATGCTTTATCCAAAGGGTGGCACCTCCGACAGTGTAGAACTCCTTCATCACTTGTGCTGAATCTCAGACTTGGTTTCTGTCATCAAGCCCTGAAGTGGGAGTTGAACCTGCCACCTTCTGACTCAGTAGCCAATTGAGTCACAGTTGACACCATAATTATATTAGTTCACAGAGCACTGACATTAATGATTAAAGTTGACAATGTGCTATATGATGACATGGATGTTAGTCCTTGCTTTTCTATACACAGCCAAACTTGTACAGCTGCAATAGTGACTCAAATACAGCTGACCCAAAAGCAGAGTTGTCCAAATACCAGACATCTGTAGAATGTTCCATCCATCAAGTTTGTCTGAGTAAAATAAGATTACCTGGGCAATTTGGCAAGGTACCACATTGGCATGTTTTGTTATCCCCTTTGTCGTCTGCACACCAGTTTCTCTCTCGAGTGACCCTTGACCTTATTACAGAATCCCGACAGTGCAGAAGGAGGCCATTCAACCCATCAAGTCAGCACTGACCCTTCAAAAGAGCACTCCACCCATGCCCTATCCTAATTACCCCCTTAATCTAACCTACACATCTTTGTACACTAAGGGGCAATTTATAATGGTCAATCCACTTAACCTGCACATCTTTGGACTGTGGGAGGAAAGCGGAGCACCCAGGAGAAACCCACGTAGACACGGGGAGAATGTGCAAACAGTCACTCTCGATCAAAACTGAACTCAGGTCCCGCGTTTTGTGTGATTTGACCCAAACCACCCAACCTGAAATTCAGCAAGGTCTGTATTCTGATACAGCCTTGGTCCCGAGGCTGCCGGTTTTTCACACGCTGTGCATCTGGATCAAATTTTATTTTCACTCAGTATCTGAATCCCTACCTGCTTTACCAAGATACTTCCCCATTTATCAAGCTGCGAGTGCTTGAAAATATCATGTTGAAATCTCCGTTAGTCATAATTCAAAGCCAAATCTAGATTTGTCCCTGCCCATCACTCTCTGACACATTCTGATGGGTAGGCGCATTGCAGTTTGAAACAAGTTATCAAATCTTAAAAAGTGCCAACCAGTTGAATCATGGTCTTAAAAATCTTGTTTTGGTTTGTATATAAGAGTTAATAAATGGATGGTCACGCAGCACGCATCTATTTTGGTACACTAATGTGAACTCAGTAGCAGGCAAATGTGGATTGCACAACAGATACTAAAGGGGCCAGTGGGAGATGCATTTCCTGGATCAGCCCTGAATTGTACATGCTAGGTGAGCAGAATGAAACGCACTTTCCAAAGGAGACCCATCGATTAGGAGACACCACAGCCAGTTCGTACGGGCATACACGCAGTGTGAAAGAGCACACATTTCTTCTTGTAGCCGAACCAGGGAGGCTGAATGAAGCAATCTGGAGGAAGAGTCCCATCAAGCCGCCAACCTTGGATACAACCATAGAATGCTGGATCAAACAAATTTCTGGCAGGAGCCAGGGCAATTTGGTGAAAAGGCCATGACAAGTGATGGCACAATGCATGAATAGGAGAGAAAATATTGTCCGAACAAAGTTGTTTACAGACTTAATGTAGTGGTCTCACCACAAGTGCCAACGGTAAGACACCATTCTATATCTCAGAATGGATTGAATGATGGCAACAAAATAGAGGGTTGGAGTTGATGGCGGTTTACAGATGGAAGAACGTGGGACGTAGAGATCCATGCTCGAGTCACTTTTGTTTATCAATGACAATAGTCTGCATTTATAGAACATAGAACATAGAACAGTACAGCACAGAACAGGCCCTTCGGCCCTCGATGTTGTGCCGAGCAATGATCACCCTACTCAAACCCAAGTATCCACCCTATACCCGTAACCCAACAACCCCCCCCCTTAACCTTACTTTTTAGGACAATATGGGCAATTTAGCATGGCCAATCCACCTAACCCGCACATCTTTGGACTGTGGGAGGAAACCGGAGCATCCGGAGGAAACACACGCACACACGGGGAGGACGTGCAGACTCCGCACAGACAGTGACCCAGCCGGGAACCAAACCTGGGACCCTGGAGCTGTGAAGCATTGATGCTAACCACCATGCTACCGTGCTGCCCATTTATATAGCATCTTTGACATCCTAGGTGTTTTCCAGGAGTGTTACGGAACAAATTTTGACACCCAAGCCACTAAACAAGGTGGGTGGACAACAGCGTGGCTAGAGATGTTAAGGAGCATCTGGAAAGAAAATCAGGAAGAGAGGCGGAGTAGTTTAGGTAAGGAATTCCAGAGTTGAGAGCCCAGGCAGCTGAAGGCACGGCCGCCAATGGTAAGACAATTAAAATCAAAGCTAATCGTGACACTAGAATTGGAAGGATGACTGAACAGGTGAGATGGATGTGTGGGAATTGATGCGAGTTAGGATGCAGGCAGAGTTTTAAATGAATTGATCATTTTAGACTATCAATCCTTCCCTTCTTTGCTTCCTATATCTATCCATAAGTCAACAAGGAAGAATTCACTGGATCTCTTGCCGACTTTCCTCATGTGCTCACAAGCCACTGCTGCTCTAACAATTATTCTCCCTCTTGGATACAGAGAGTGTGAGGAGTTTGCACTGGGAGATTCACCAAGCAGAAGTGAGCAGCAGCAGGTGGGGCTGCCAAGAGTAGTCACAGGGAGAGCTCAGCTCCTCTGCCTTGGTCAGGCTGGGGATCAAACGGATGGAGGTTACAATCAGATCAGCACCTTGGGACACCTTGTTAAGTAGAAGCACAGCAGTATAGTGATCTCCTGGAGGCTGCTCTATTGCAAATCAGCAGGAGTGCCAAACCACAACCCAGTATCAGCAGCAGTTATGCAGTAGGAATGGAAAATATATACACAAACAATCTACATATGCTATTAAATACCCGCCGGAAAATACTTGCTTGGAAAACACTTGCTTATTCTTACTCTTAATTGACAATTTAGTAATGATGCATGAATTTCAAGCTGCTTTAATTATTTTTAAACACCATATCCATTTTTTTGAGGAAGAGCGAGTCAAATTAATAGACACACAGAATCTTGCACAGGTGAAAGAACTCCACATCGGAATAGCACAAGCTGGATATTATAATAATAATAATCTTTATTATTGTCACAAGTAGGCTAATATTAACACTGCAATGAAGCTACTTTGAAAACCCCATCAATATCGTTCGAGAATTATCGCAAGTTCCGACCACTGCAAAATAACAATTTTAACCAGGTTTCCATTAAATTGAGATGGTGTTGCTATAGTAACATATACATAATCTGGTAAGAGCCAGTGCCAGTGGAATAGGACTTCAAAAACGAGTTCAGTGGGGTTAAAAGCAAGACTATACACTTTGGATCCAAGAGATAGTTCAGTGTAATTCCAAAATGGTGAGAGGCTAGGCATGGTAGGGGAACAAAGATATAGGAGTACAGAAATCAGTAAAAGCTACTGGAAAGTTACAAACAATGGCTGGAATTCCGGGTGCCCGGGTGGCATTGCAAGGCCAGCAGGGGCACTTCCAGGGTGCCAGCTTACCCGTGCCAGGGGTCGGGCCCAGGGTGCCTTGCCCCTAAGTGGTGAGATGAGGAGGGACTCAAAGACCCCAGAAGATGCAAGTTGGGTGCAGTGCGTGGGGGAGGGTGGATGTCCGGAGGTGGGTCATGGAGGCGGGAGGGCAGGTTGAAAGATCGGGGCTGCCTTTAAAAATGGCGCCCAATCTGCAAGTACTCTTTCTGCACTGGCGAGCTGAGCTTATCAGTGCAGAAAATAATGAATGTGTGGCCTCGACGGAGCGTTCCTCGCCAAGGCCAAAGAAAATCAAGTGCCATTGAACAAGTGGGGTGCTTATCGGCGCTTCAGCCGCCGAGAAACACAACTAAACGCGCCCAAAAGCAGACTCTGATTTTCTTTCCTGCTAAATCGAGCCCAGAGCTAGGAGTGTTTTTCTCTTAAATAAATTTAGAGTACCCAATTCATTTTTTTCAATTAAGAGGCAATTTAACCTGGCCAATCCACCTACCCTGCACATTTTTGGGTTGTGGGGGCGAAACCCATGCAAACACGGGGAGAATGTACAAACTCCACATGGACAGTGACCCAGAGCCGGGATGGAACCTGGAACCTCGGCGCCCTGAGGCAGCAGGGCTAACCCACTGCGCCACTGTGCTGCCGCAGAGCGAGGGTTTTGACTCCAATATAACTCTTCTCCCGAACTGAGTTAAGATACAGATCAACTATGATTTAATTGAATGGCTGAACAGGTTCAAGCGGTTGAATAGCCTACTTCTGCTCCGATGTTCCTTCCTAAGAATGACTAAGAAACCTAAAGAATGCTACAAATAGCCACAAAGCAAAGCATCTGCACCTCTTTGTTTCCTTAACAGTCACCACAGCAAGCAACCATGCAATTCAGCAGCCCACAGCTCTAGCGAGGGAGAGAGAGAGAGAAAGAGAGAGACAGAAAACATCTGCTAACAAGCCCAACCAAGGACTGCCTGCAATAAATACTTTTAGAACTCTCAGTGAAGGTTTTTCTCATGGAAGGGAGCAATTAAAGTTCAATACATAGTGTTACATACATAGATACATGGAAGATAGGAGGAGGCGTTTTGGCCCTTTGAGCCTGCTCCGCCATTTGTCAGATTATGGCTGATCATCCAACTCAATAGCCTAATCCTGCTTTCTCCCCATAGCCATTGATCCCATTCTCCCCAAGTGCTATATCTAGCCGCCTCTTGAATAGGTTCAATGTTTTAGCATCAACTAATTCCTGCAGTAGCGAATTCCACAAGCTCACTACTCTTTGGGTGAAGAAATGTCTCCTTATATCTGTCAGAAATGGTTCACCGTGAATCCTCAGACTGTCCTCAGACTGTGACCCCTGATTTTTGGTAATATCTTTCCTGCATCTACCCTGTCTAGTCCCGTTAGAATTTTATAAGTCTATGAGACCCCCCCTCATTCTTCTGAACTCCAGCAAGAACAATCCCAACCTAGTCAATCTCTCCTCGTGTATGACAATCCCGCCATCAGTCTGGTAAACCTTCGCTGAACTCCCTCAAGAGCAAGAGCATCCTTCCTCAGGGGAGACCAAAACTGCACACAATACTCCAGGTGTGGCCTCACCAAGGCCCTGTATAATTGCAGCAACACATCTGTGCTTCTCTACTTGAAACCTCTTGCAATGAAGGCCAACATACCATTAGCCTTCTTTACCACCTGCTGCACGAGGGGCTGGTTTAGCACAGTGGGCTAAATAGCTGGCTTTTAAAGCAGACCAAGACAGACCAGCAGCACGGGTTCAATTCCCGTACCAGCCTCCCTGAACAGGCGCCATAATGTGGCGACTAGGGGCTTTTCACAGTAACTTCATTTGAAGCCTACTTGTGACAATAAGCAATTTTCATTTCATTTCGCCCGCATGCTTACCTTCAGCGACTGGTGCACAAGGACACCCAAGTCCCGTTGCACACTCCCCTCTCCCAATTTCCAACCATTCAGGTCTGCCTTCCTGTTTTTGCTTCCAAAGTGAATAATCTCACACTTATCCAAATTATGCTGCATCTACCATTGATTTGCCCACTCGCCCAACCTGCCCAGATGCAGTCCGACCATGAATTTTAAATGAAGCAATCACATATTTGTGTACGACAACTATAGTTCAGGTTAATTCCTATAGAAAACAATTTCATATTTGCCACCTTCATTCTATATAATTCGAGGATAGGATATTCATAAATGGCAGCAGGTGACAGCGTAGGTTAATGCATCACAGATTGAAAAATCTACACTCGCATTCCATTGGACTGTATCCTTTCTGGACATGAGTTGCCAAAATAGGCGAGTTTTGAGTTTTTTGGAGTTTGGCAAAACAGGCTAGGAATATAGAATCTCTAGTATCCCTACAGTGCAGAAGGAGGCCATTCAGCTTATTAGGTCTGCACCAATTCTCGAAAAGAGCACCCGATCTCGGCCCAGTCCCCTCCCCTCTCCCCGTAACCCCACTTAACCTCCACATCTTTGTGCATCAAGGGGCAATTTAGCATGGTCAATCTCACCTAACCTGCACATCTTTGGACTGTGGGAGGAACCACAAGGAAATCCACGCAGACACGGCAAGAAAGTGCCAACTTCCCATAGTCACCCAAGGCTGGAATTGAACCCGGGTACCTGCCGCTCTGAAGCTACAGTGCTAACCACTGTGCCACTATATGTATATATGCCACAACAAGATGGAGAATCCTCTCTACTCCTGTACCGGGGCATAGTCCCATTTAAAAAAAACTCATCATCTTGCACAGAATGCTGGCGGCACAGTGGCGCAGTGGTTAGCACTGCTGCCACACGGCGCCGAGGATCCAGATTCGATCCCAGCCCCGGGTCACTGGCCGTGTGGAGTTTGCACATTCTCCCGGTGTCTGCATGCGTCTCACACCCACAAACACAAAGATGCGCAGGGGAGGTGGATTGGCCACGCTAAATTGCCCCTTAATTGGGAAAAAAAAGAACTGGGTAATCTACATTAGAAGTACTGTATGAAAAATAAAAAGCTTTACTATGCAGTACTATGTGAAAAATAAAAAGCTTTTGGAGGCATAGATTTATATTTGACTGAAACGGATTTGGAATCCATTAAACACTCTTTAACATCCATCAAAGATAGACTGTCAAGTGAAATCCACGCCTATGGGGAGTAGAGGCAAGTCTAATACTTTGCCACTTAGGTCATGACCACTTTTCATACAGGACATTAATTGCAGGCCAGTACTAAAGATCCAATGGAGGAAATCTTGTGGCGTAGTGGGTAGTATATCTGCTTCTGAGCCAGTGGCTCCCATCTCAGACCCACCCCAGGATTTGAAGGCCAATGAAAGTGCATTCATAACCTAGTTCCATAGAAAAGTTACAGCACAGAAGGAGGCCATTAGGCCTATCCTGTCCATGCCAGCCCGAGGACACTCGGGTACCCTTTCTAAACCCACCTTTCTGCACCTGGTCCATAGCCCTGTAGCTTTCGGCACTTAAGGTGCAGATTCAGGTACTTTAAAAAAAGAGTTTTGGGTCTCTGCCTCCACCACTAACTCGGGTAGCAAATTCCAGATTCCCACTACCCTCTGCATAAAAAAGTTCTTCCTCATGTCCCCTCTACACCTTCTGCCACTTATCTTGATTCTATGTCCCCTGGTTCTAGAATTCTCCACCAAGGGAAATCATTTTATCCTGTCCACTGTATCACTTCCCCTCTAATTATGTACACCTCAATCAAGTCACCACTCAGCCTTCTTTGTTCTAAACCATTCAATCTCTCCTCGTAGCTACACTTCTCTAGCGCTGGCAACATTCTTGTAAATCTCTTCTGCACTCTCTCCGGAGCAATTACATACTTCCTGTAATGTGGTGACCTGAACTGCGCACAATATTGTGGCCTCAACAGTGTTTTATACAATTCCAGCATTATATCCTTCCTTTTATATTCTATACCTCTGCCAATGAATGAGAGCATTCCATATGCTTTCTTTACAATCTTGTCCACTTGAACTGCTGCCTTTAGGGACCTGTGTACTTGTACATCAATATCTCTCACTTCATCTACCCCTCTTAGTATATTCGCATTTATTGTGTACTCCCCACAAAAGTTTGACTTCCCTAAATGCATAATTTCAGACTTCTCGGTGCTAAATTCCATCTCCCAGTTTATCGTCCACTTCACCGACCCATCTATATCATTTTGAAGATTGTCCACCACATTGTCCACCACTCAGACAATCTGTGTGCTGTCTGCAAATTTCCCAATCATGCTCCCCCCCCCCCCCCCCCCCCCCCAATGTTCACGTCCAAATCGTTAGTGTATAACACAAACAGTAAGAGTCCCAACACTGAGCCTTGTGGAACACCACTTGAAACAAACTTTCCATTTGCAAGGGCAGCCATCGCCCATTACCCTTTGTTTCCTGTCCCATGGGCTTTTACTTTTTTGACCAATCTGTCATGTGGGGCCTTGTCAAACGGCTTGCTAAAATTCATGTATAAAACATCCACTGCACTACCTTCATCGACCTATCTTGTCACTTCGAAGAAGAATTCAATCAAATTTGTGAGGCAAGACCTTCCTCCAGACAACAAGGGGGACGGGGTCCTAGATTTGGCAGTACCACTCTTATTCTTGGAGGGGACGTGTCTACTTTGTATATTTAGGATCTCACTATTTAGTGCTTCCCACTAGTTTTCCACCGATTTATCCTCTAGCAGTGCTGGCCAGTCCACCTCAGCCAAGTCCCCTTCTGATTTATGCAAAATTTGCCTTCCCCCAGTTCAACACTTTTACTCCAGCTTTATCTCGCGTCATTTTCCATGACAATATTGAATCTAACTGAATTATGATCACTATTCCCGATATGGTCACCAATTGTCACTTCACCCATTTGCCCGTCTTTGTTCCCCAAGATTAGGTCTGGAATTGCATCTCCTCTTGTTCGGTTTGTGATTAATTGGAAGAAAACATTTTTCCTGGACACAGTGCATGAAATTTTCTCCCTTAGTTCCCCATATATTGTTTGAATCCCAGTTGATATTGGGATACTTAAAGATTTCTACTATTACTTCCCTCTTCTTCCTACAGGCAGAAATCTGCCTACATATTTGATCTTCTATTTCACTTTCACTACTTGGGGGGCTGCAGTATACTCCCATTAGTGCGAGTGCCCCTATTTTATTTCTAAGCTCAACTCATAAAGCCTCGTTTGTTGACACGGTTAGTATACCATCCCTTCTCACAACTGGAATTAACTGAACATCGCCAAACAGGATTGTGTATCAACCTGCAAAGCCCTCCCAACATGCCAATGACACATGGTATGAGAGGAAAATAGACCCTCTCATCAGTCATTCTTGATGCAGAGCAGCGCCCCTCAAGCGCCCCTGGTGACAGGTGACCTATTCCAGAAAATAATTCACTCTGGGAACAGATGAAAGTTTGCCTTGTGCACCACAAGGTGTGGGAAGTTAAACAATGGCAAAATGCTGTGATAATTCTTTTGTCTTACATACTTCCAAACTGGTATGATCCATTTTTGCAATTATGTCAGACTTGCACTTCAATATTGCTCATTGTACATGAATCACTGATAGAGATTTTACAAAACATATATAAATATAATGCTTTCTTTCTTGCAGGAGCCAGAACCTATCATCATTCAAAACCCTCTGCTTTCAAACTATATATTTACTAATAATAGTCTTTGTGTTTCTTCCAATTGCTGAGTAGCTAACACTTTTTTTCTATCCTCATGTTAACGTGGATAAACAAATGAAAAGGCTTTTTGTACAGACATTCAACTCAACATGTCTTCACATGTAAGCCCCTCACTCTTATTCAAGCAGACCCTGCACTAGGTTTTGAAGATTCACTAACACAAACACAATGCAAATGTGATTGGTGCATCGGTGACACTATTGAACCAAACCAGGCAGCACTGCCTGACTTGACACTGCTAATATGGTACCTGCCATCACTGCACCAAAACAAATATATTTTTATTGCCCCGGTACATTTTTCCAAAGAGGGACATGTTCTGAAAAAAAAATCAAAATCGGTTGTGAAGGGTCATCAGTGGCCTTTTATTATTGATGACTTGTGCATTCCCATTTTAGAAAAACATTGGATCGAGTGTGGCATAAAGAAGATGCATCGAGTGGTGTTCAATCATGCAGGATATGAATGCAAAGAAGTCCAGGTCATAAATAAACAGGGCACTGGAGCTAGCACTGCAAATAAGCATCAGTGGAAGCACACAGACCAATGGACTGTCATCCAGCTCTGCAGAGGCACAATGACAAATAACGCTGACGGTATCCTATCCTGGAAATGTAATGAAGGAGTCGAAGGTCCCAGTTATTTAAACTCTGTATTTCCTCAGGAACCATCAACTGAGATGATGGGTTTTCTAAAGAGAAGGAATGACAGGAAAGATACAGGGCCATGGATCACTGGAGTCTAAAAATGGTGCCCAAGACCAAAGACATTTTTCCCTGTAAACAGAAGTCAGACTGAAACAATTGGCAAAGCATGTGAGCACGGACAGATCACAAGCATTTGGCTTCAGAGTGGAATGCAGCACCGTGCTGCAAATAACAGAAGATCAAACAGTTGACCCGTTCGGGTATCGAAAGGATCTCCACAGGGGGACTCAGAAGATAATGCAGAGAATCTGAAGCAGCTGTCAATGCAAATATTAGTTTTAAAGAAAGACTTGCGCTTGTATTGTATCTTACACAGGGTGCTTCAAAACACTTTACAGCCTATGTATTTTTTTTTAATATATATATAAATTTAGAGTACCCAATTCATTTTTTCCAATTAATGGGCAATTAATGGGCAACTTACCCTGCACATCTTTGGGTTGTGGAGGTGAAACCCACGCAAACTCGGGGAGAATGTGCAAACTCCACACAGATAGAGCCGGGATCGAACCTGAGACCTCGGCGCCGTGAGACACTGCGCCACCGTGCTGCCCGCCTGTGTATTTTCTAGAGCGCAGTCGTTGCTGCAACAGGAGGAAATCAAAAGGCAACACGGTAGCATTGTGGTTAGCACAATTGCTTCACAGCTCCAGGATCCCAGGTTCGATTCCGGCTTGAGTCACTGTCTGTGCGGAGTCTGCACATCTTCCCCATGTGTGCGTGGGTTTCCTCCGGGTGCTCCGGTTTCCTCCCATAGTCCAAAGATGTGCAGGTCAGGTGGATTGGCCATCCTAAATTGCCGTTAGTGTCCAAAATTGCCCTTAGTGTTGGGTGGGGTTGCTGGGTTATGGGGATAGGGTGGAAGTGTTGACCTTGGGTAGGGTGCTCTTTCCAAGAGCCGGTGCAGACTCGATGGGCCGAATGGCCTCCTTCTGCACTGTAAATTCTATGATATGAAATACATCTGCAAAAATAACTAATACTTCCACGAACTCTTTGTAAATCTGGACGCATTTTGAAATTTTGAACAAGGCAGATAATTCCTTTCAGTAGCTAAAGAAAGTTTTTTGCTGTTCATTTCTGTTCTGTTCTTACCTATGGCAAAACACAAATAAGCAACTGCAGGAATTCAGTTTTCTTGGAATAAAGTCTTTTTTTATATAATTGCTTTGCAAAAATGGGTCCTGAACCTTTTTTGTTTCAGAGTCCAACATCCGCAGCAATTTGCCTTTATCCTGAACATGCGTTTTGCAACAATGTGGGCTAACTGGCTTTCACTCATCTCCACCATGGTTTGTGGTTTCGACGACTATTGCGGTCCTCGAGGAGTTAAGTGGGAGTCATGAAGCCACGCAGGCTTTCCTGCAGACATCCACATAAGAACGTGATGCAAATTAGTTTTTTTGTTGTCCAAATGAACACAGAAATAACTACCCTTCAGAGCTGACAGGGATATGATTTGTAGGGCAGTGTCGCCTTATTCATTTTTGCCTGCCGGGTGAAGGCAGTCAAGACGTGCAGCATATTCAAACATGCGGGTGTTCACCAGGAGCAGTTATTCCTGTAGTTAGAGGAGATACGATCCTGTCACTGAAATTATGACTGCCATAAATCAGAGATGCCCTGCGATTAAATTAGCAACATCTTGGACAGAAGTATCAAAGGGCATTTGACCACACACTTTTCTGAGAGGGTGTCTCAAATCCATAGTGGATGAACAACTGAGAAGCTCACGATTTGCCCAATTCTGACAGCTCTTGGAAAATTTTTAAAAAGCAGCAGACCTGCTTTGGATCATTTGCCCTCGAGTGCACATCTAGCATAACCTCTCACTATCCACATTCTGTTCCAATCTGTTATTGCCTTGCAGTACAACATGCACGGCCATTTAAAATATTCCAACTTCCTGCACAGTCACATTATGTTATGTATTTCATTCTGAAGATGAAATCAATCTGAAATGTCATACAGAGCAATAGGTTCCCATTAGGCCTGCAAGTTTTCATTAAGCACTAAGCAAAAGCACTTTCCAGTTTTTAAAGCATTTCTAATACATTATTAAAGCCCATGAATTGTACAACAGCTAAAAGAGCTTATAACCGATGTAACAAATTGACTAACCCTTAAATGAAAAGGCAGAGTCTGGTGACAAGTGAGGGACCCCAACTAAACATCTCTCTGGATGGTTCATCAGAAGCAGTGCTCCATGTATTCAGTGGTACAGTAGAAAATAAAGACTTGCCAAGGTGCCACAGCCAGTAATTCTTGATCTAAACCAGCCGCTGAAAACTGGCCCCAGTGAGTGCATGACTTTATGCGCGACATATGGAGCAATTTCCAGCCCTTCACTGGCAAAGGCTTATTCGGAGAACCTTTCCCGTCTTAGAAACTGTGTAAACAAACTGAGGCCACTCTCAACATTGTTTGCTTCATAATCAGAGCAACCTCTTGTATTAACTTCCTTTCGGATTTCTTTCTACATCCTGTTGGCTCCGAAAGAATTGGTAGCATTTACCACCATCTTGTAAAGTGACACTTGCTCGGTTGCTGCTGCACCCCTCAATCATTTTCTTTCCACCTGACAATTCTGCTACTTTATTCAGCTGTTGATATCAGGCACATTTCGCAGACTGATTTTTAAAAAATATTTTTATTCAGGACATTTTCACGTTATATACAAAACACAACAATCAATCCAACATTTCTCGTTAAGCTCATTTTTTTTAAAGCCATGAGGTAACTGCATGCCCAATACACCACATTATACAAAGACTATCAAAAGTGCCATGGTATATGATCACAAAGAAAGGCTTGCCCATGTTTTTAATCAGTTTGCCGTTATCACGGCTCTCAGGGAGTTGCTCTGAACCGCTGTCATTCATCAGCGATGGTTACATCGAATCAGTAATATTCCCACCAGAGGGTCCATCGACACCACTAATAACCAATGGTTGGAAGCTGTTGGAACTTACAACAGGACTCACAGCAACAGTCTATTTACAACAGAGTCTATTTACACAACGGTGTCTTTTTAAACAGCACACTACTTCAGTCTACAGAGTCTATCGTTAGCCTATAAAAATGGGGATTTTTCAAGCAAAAAATTCAAAGTGTCTTACATTCAAAGTGTGTGGGTAAAATCAATCCCAGCTATTTACAGCAGGGTGCTTTCTTTTTTAAAATAAATTTAGAGTACCCAATTCATTTTTTCCAATTAAGGGACAATTTTAGCGTGTTCATCTTTGGGTTGTGGGGGCAAAACCCACGCAAATACGGGGGGGGGGGGAATGTGCAAACTCCACATGGACAGTGACCCAGAGCCGGGATCATAGAACATAGAACAGTACAGCACAGAACAGGCCCTTCGGCCCTCAATGTTGTGCCGAGCCATGATCACCCTACTCAAACCCACATATCCACCCTATACCCGTAACCCAACAACCCCCCCCCCCCCCCCCCTAACCTTACTTTTATTAGGACACTACGGGCAATTTAGCATGGCCAATCCACCTAACCCGCACATCTTTGGACTGTGGGAGGAAACCGGAGCACCTGGAGGAAACCCACGCACACAGGGGGAGGACGTGCAGACTCCACACAGACAGTGACCCAGCCGGGAATCGAACCTGGGATCTCGGTGCCGTGAGACTGCAGTGCTACCACTGCGCCACCATGCTGCCCTTGCAGGGTATTTTCTAAGTGTGATTGGTAGGGCAATTTCCCAATCATGTTCATTTCATGGGGCAGACACGGTAGCACACGTGGCTAGCACAGTTGCTTCACAGCTCCAGAGTCCTAGGTTCAATTCCCAGCTTGTGTCACTGTCTGTGCGGAGTTTGCACATTCTCCCCATGTCTGTGTGGGTTTCCTCCGGGTGCTCCGGTTTCCTCCCACAGTCCAAAGATGTTCGGGTTAGGTGGATTGGCCATGCTAAATTACCCTTAGTGTCCCAAAAAGATTGGATGGGGTTGCTGGGTTATGGGGATATGGTGAGGGCGTGGGCTTAGGTAGGGTGCTCTTTCCAAGGGCCGGTGCAGACTCGATGGGCCGAATGGCCTCCTTCTGCACTGTAAATTCTATGATTCTGACCAGAAATAGCGGTGTCGCTACTTGCAGCCATCTCTTGCAATTTTTAAAAAAAGTTTAGAATACCGTACTTTCCGGACTATAAAGCGCACCTGACTATAAGCCGCACCCACTGATTTTGAAATTTTTTTTTATTTTGAACATAAATAAGCCGCACACGTATATAAGCCGCAGGTGCTTACCGGTACATTGAAACAAATGAGCTTTACACAGGCTTTAACGAAATACGGCTTGTAACAAAAATAAAAAATTAGCGGTAAAGAATAGCCTACCAAGAAAGTCATTGGTCACTGTGGAGCGAAATCAATCCGATTAAGCTCTTAAGATTAACATAGAATCATCAGTTTGAAACATTAAAAATAAATAAATCATGTGTAAAAAGAAGTATTTTATTACTGATCGTAATCAAGATATCACCAACCCAGGTGATCAGAGTCACTATCCTCCTCTTGTGCACTGAAACCACTGAAGTCATCTCCTTCAGTGTCAGAGTTGAATAGCCTCAGAATTGCTTCATCCGATGTTGGATTGTTTTCATTGTCGCTCTCATCACTTTCATCCGGAGGCAAATTTCCCGCTGAGCTCATGCTGCCCTCTTCAACACGCAGCAATCCAGCTTTTCGAAACCCGTTGATGATAGTGGATTTTTTAACAATGCTCCACGCTGTCAGGACCCACTGGCAGACTTGACCATAAGTTGCTCTTCGCATGCGGCCCGTTTTAGTGAAGGATTTCTCCCCACTTGTCATCCAAGCCTCCCACTGAACACGAAGCGCCACCTTAAATGCACGATTTAAACTGATGTCGAGTGGCTGTAAATACTTTGTTGTGCCCCCAGGAATCACAGCTGGAATTGAGTTTGTCCTCTTGATGGCTTCTTTCACAGAATCTGTTATGTGGGCCCTCATGCTGTCCAAAACGAGCAATGCCTTGTTCCTGTGAAAGAATCCTCCCGGTCGCTTGCCGTAGCACTCCGTATGCCATTCATGCATTAGGCTTTCCGTCATCCATCCTTTCTTGTTGACTTTCACAACAATTCCTGTAGGGAATTTTTCTTTTGGTATCGTCGTGCGTTTAAAAATCACCATCGGTGGAAGCTTTTCTCCCGATGCCGTGCAACTCAGAACACAGGTGAAGTGCGTTTTTTCATGCCCAGTTGTTTTCAGCATGACGGATGATTCACCTTTCCTGTTGACAGTCCGAGTGAGAGGCAGGTCAAATGTCAGAGGAACCTCATCCATATTTATGATATTGTGTGGGCCAATGGAATGCTCTGCTATCATTGCATCAGTGAATTTGCGGAAGTTTGAAATTTTTTCCTCGTAGTCGGGAGGGAGCTGCTGACACAAACTCGTCCGTACCCTGATGGACAGGCCTTTACGTCTCATAAATCTGAGACACCACGATGGTCCACCTCTAAAATTCTCAAACTTCATTGCGGTGGCGATTGTTTTGGCTTTCAGTCGGATCTGTACAGTTGAAACACCTCGGCCGTCTGCTCTCTGCATGTTGACCCAGTCTTCGAGCTCATTTTCTAGTTCGGGCCATCTGCTTTTCTTCCCTCTGAAAGCTTTAGTTGTCTTTTTGCACTGAGTCAATTCCTCACGCTGCTGTTTCCAACGTCTTATCATCGACTCATTAAGACCAAGCTCTAGTGCAGCAGCTCTATTTCCTTTCCCAACAGCCAGATCGATCGCCCTCAACTTGAAAGCTGCATCATATGCATTTCTCCGTGTCTTTGCCATGATGAGGGTGACAAAATGACTACCGTAATCAGAATGATGGGATGTTTGAGCGCGCTCGATTTAATCTAAACAGTAAACTAAAAAGTTACATTGTTTTACCTTGACCCGTTACGCAATTTCATTGGTTTAGTGAAAAGAAAGCGGGAAAAATCCATAAATAAGCCGCGTCGTTGTATAAGCCGCGAGGTTCGAAACGTGTGAAATAAGTCGCGGCTTATAGTCCGGAAAGTACGGTACTCAATTTTTAAAATTCCAATTAAGGGGCAAGTTAAGAATGGGCAATCCGCCTACCTTGCACATCTTTGGATTGTGGGGGTCAAACCCTGCATATATGCGCAAACTCCGCATGGACAGTGACCTGGGGCTGGGATCTTGGCACTGTGAGGCAGCAGTGCTAACCACTGTGCTGCCCTTATCTCTTGGCATTCAGAAGAGGAAGTACTTTTAGCTGATATCTTATACTTAGATGAATGGCCATTGGCTGTTATTTAATCAAAAAATTCATGGGAGGCCGTTAAGTAATGCTCTCTGCATGACCCGAACTTCAGGCTGGCATGACTCTCCTCGCTTAATGTGATGTCAGTAAACAGTGACAATATGATTTCCATTGGCTCTACAATGCTGTGTAAAGAAACCCACTGTATTCTGCAGTGCAATAACACCTAGCACTGACATAATTTCTTTGATTCCTTCCCTCAATCTTTTTCCTTTGGTCTAAGGTGGAAGGTTACAATGCCGAATCCAAGGCATAAGAGACAATCTTATATTGCACCTTTAATGGAGTAATGCCAAGTACTTCCTAAAGGTAAAGTCAGATAACAATTGACACTGAACCCAAGAAGGAGAAGGCACATAACTAAACATTTGATCGAAGAGGTGGGATCGAAGAGAGGGCTGGAGATGGTCACAGTTATAAAGATGAGCACGGTCACAGCGGGATTTGAAAACAAGGATGGGAATTTTTAAAAGACTGACAAGGAACCAATGTAAGTCAGCAAGAACAGGGTTGTAGGACAAAATGGGACTCGGTGCAAGTTTGGGTAAGCACAGCAGGCTTGGATGAGCTCATGTTTAAGAAGGGTGGAAGACAAGAGGCCAGTTAGGAGAGGATTGGAATAATCCGGAGGCACAAGAGTGCGATCACAGCTAAAATGGACAAGAGCTAAGCTTTCCTTTGTTCACTGTAAATGTAGTAATAGGTCAAAATAGAGATTAGTTTTTTTTTAATGTATCCAGAGCAGCACATTACAGTTTAACTACACTGTATGAAAAATTACATTGTCCTCAAAGATTTGTGTTATCTGACAAAAATTACTGAATGCTGACTATCATTATCTTCTTCAAACATTTTTAATTAGGAGCCTTTGCATGATATTGCTTTGTGCTCAGAGCCTTGTTAAACTAGACTGATAATACAAAAGTGACAACATTTCTTTAGGAATCTCCAAGGTTCTGAGATTGATCTTGGCCCCAACAATAGTGTTTTTCTGCCTACGGCACTTCACTAATTTATTCATGCTAAATTATAAAGAGCTTTTGAAACATATCCAATCTCTTACACATTATGGCATAGAAGCCTTGTCCACAGTTAGATCAAATCGCTTAAAACCTGGTCTTTCATACTCAGTGGACTCTTAAAAATGACATTCAAATTGCTTAAAAAATATTCATTATAGGTTCAAAATAAAATTCTATCATTGTAAAATTTGCAAAAACTGCTTTGGGCCATACATATTCATTATATGTTGAATGCTCAAAAAATCTTTCCATTATCAAAGAAGTGTCCTATTTTTAATATTACCACTCAAATGTTTCCCGTTATTTACTGAAGCCACTGACAGGGGTCTTATTTTCATGGACGTGGATGCAATCTTGAACCGGAGGTTTCACGTGAGAAAAACCATATAAGCTGAACACAGGAAAGACATGTAGTAGGTTTTATATTTAAAAAATAAATCCATGACATTATAGAACCTTCTGATAATCGTATGTCTGAATAAGGTGAGGGTCATGAAGCTTACAATGTTAACAGCATCACAAATCAATGACATGAGCAGATTGGAGTTAGTGACATGTGCCGAGATTCTCTGAGCCCGCGCTGGGTCGGAGAATCAGCGGTCATGCCGGAAATTCTCGCCACACAGCTCCGACGCCGGGACGCGATTCTCCTGCAACCGGAGAATCAGCGGCAGTTGTGCGGTCGACACGGCGCCGGCTGAGTTTCCACCGAGTTCCGCCGGCGTAGTTCCAACCTGGTACCACCCAGCGGGAGCTCAGACCTGCAGCCGCGGTGGCCATCCTAGTTGGGGGGAGGGGGGCTGCATGATGGCCAGGCCCGCTGTTGGGGGCTACTAATCGGCGGACGCGTGCGATCTTGAGGGGGCCTACCTCGTTCCACATGGACCCGCTGCGTGGCTCTGCCATGTTGCACACCACTGGCGCGGAAATGGTCACCACGCACATGCGCCAGTGCAGAAACGGCCACCATGCGTATACGCCGGTGCAGAAACGGCCTCCTCGCTCATGCGCAGACCCAGAGCAGCGCTCAGGCACCATGCTGGCCCCCTGCGTCCCACTGAATCGCTGGGCCAAGAGGCCCGGTGACGTCGGCGTGAAACACCCCGGTGTTTACGCTGGTGTCAACACTTGGCCGGGACTTTAGAGAATCCCGGCCATGGTGTCTGCAGGCACTAGAATAATGAAACCCCGCATTTTCAAATTAAAGAATGACAGGCTGTAGGGGTTTAAATCATAATCATAGAATCCCTATAGTGCAGGAGGCCATTCAGCCCATCGAGTCTGCACTGACCATCTGAAAGAGCACCCAACGAGGCCCACTCCTCTGCCCCATCCTCATAACCCCACCGAGCCTTTGGACACTAAGGGGCAATTTAGCATAGCCAATCCACCTCACCAATTCACCTCACATGTTTGGACTGTAGGAGGAAACTGGAGTACCCAGAGGAAACACAAGCAGAGACGGGGAGAACGGTGCCTTGAGCCGGCCCTGGCCCAAGGTCGGAATCGAAACCGGTCCCTGGCCATAAAATCTGAGAACAAAGCTTGCCCACTTTTCTCATCCTCGCAAACTAGAGTTATGTTACTACTTCAAAACGCATGCAGGAATGTTTGAGTATCGTAGGATTGAAACCAGTCCAGGAGACCTGGAGAATGTTTGCTGTTCTCTGAAATCAGCTAACCACTGATGAAATTACAGGCTTGTTGGAAGGTTCCCAGCCACTTTGCTCACTACTTGGCTTCTCAATTACTGTTCTCCCCGCCCCCCCCAAACCACTCAATCACCTCCACTGCTTCACATTTCCTCAGCTCCAATTTAACTATTCCACACCATCCCAAATCAATACAAATCCAGAACCCCTCCCATAAACCACATTCTCACACTTATCCGATGCAACATGACAGCACATTCGTTTCCTTGTAAAACAACATCTCCTCCTGTGAGTATCACCAGGGTAACTATGTAAAATGCCTAGTATCTCGTGTGCATTTGTCACATCTAAACAGCACACATTGTTACAGATTCAAACCAGCTCACATAATGAGGAAGAATGGGAAATATTCAAACCAACCCTTTCTCTTGAATGCAAGCCTGAAATGTATAAGTCATTGGCAAGTTATTTACTAATCTCTAATTGACCTACATAATTTATAAACAGAAAACATGACCTGGATTCCCAAAGGGAGAATGTGAGCAGTGGTCCTAAGGAAGGAGGTGTGCTCGAGACTTCAGACTACCTGTGAACAATGGGAAACCTACTTGTCTGTGCCATTTGTTACACAACAATGTAGCTTTGGTAGCTAACATTACCCAAGAACCAATTTGAAAAAAATAATTTTAGTACTTAGTGTGACATCTCCAAGCATATTGTCATGATAGGCAAACGTGCAACCAATAAGCACTCAGAATAGGACACAACCAATGGGCAGGACACTCAGAGGTGGCATCACCACAAGGGGGCATGACATAAACACTATAAAAGGGATGAGGCACTCACACCCTGCCTCTTTCCACAGACAGACATCTCGAGAGTTAGACAGGGTTGGTCAGCAGCATCACACCCCAACACGTGGCTTAGAGCAAGCTGGTGCAGTTAGACCGAGTTACTACAGTTAGATTAGCAGAGAGTCAAACTCATTTGAGAACTGTGTTAATAGTTCAATAAGCACGTTGAACTCATTTCAGAGTCTGGAGCATCCTTTAGTTAAGACTGCATCAAGTATCAGCCTGTGTTATCCGAAGCAGCATAACAGAACACATATCTTGCGAAATACCTTCCAAATCTTTTTCGCAGCCACAATATTTTACCAACCCCTGGTTAATGCCTCCATGTAAAATTTATACGACGAAAAAGTGCACCATGAAGGATGCATAAATTTGCAACCGACAACGCATCTTCAATATTCTTTCACTTAACACCAAAATGCAATCAGCCATGTTACAATCCCCTAAGTTGCAACTACAACCTCTCTTCAATTTACCATCTCACCACTTTATTTCTCCTCTTGAACCCAATAATAAAGACTAGGATTCAAAAATTGCAAATTGTGCACGTCTCCTCTTAAAATGTCACACTGCAATTCACAGCACCCTCGCTTTATGACACGGTAGGCAAATCTCCACTTCCCTAACCCACCCACCCCCACCCACTTTCTTAAAGACCTTGCTTCTGTGCTCTTTGTTTTGTGAATAAATGGCATGGAGGGGTTCACTGGTCCCTGTCACAACAACACTGTGAATGTAAGACTTAGGGTCTGTAATTTAAAGTAATAATCTACACTATCTCCGACTTATACGCAGGTTTCCATTGTTCTTTCCAAACCACCTCGAATAGATCTTGGGCTTGAATTTTAAGTTCGGGGATGTCTGAAGGTGGCGTGGGCAGGAGCGGATGTGAAACCTGCTCCCGCCAAGATTGAATTGTTTATGCGATATGACACTAGCTGGCCAATTAATATACATCCAGCGTGAAACGCGTTCTGTGAAAGGCGGAACGCTGCCACGCTCCAGGGAGGGTGGGGAGAAAGTTGAAGGAGGGCTGACACCAGAAAAAGGGAGCGCGTAGGCTGGTACTCCCAATGTACTTCCTCAGATGGACAACTGCTGTGGAGCTGTCTGAGGAGAAGGCGGCAATTTCTTTTTTTTTTTATAAATTTAGAGTACCCAATTATTTTTTCCAATTAAGGGGCAATTTAGAGTGGCCAATCTACCTACACTGCACATCTTTGGGTTGTGGGGGCGAAACCCACGCAGACACGGGGAGAATGTGCAAACTCCACACAGACAGTGACCCAGGGCCGGGATTCGAACCCGGGTCCTCAGCGCCTTAGGCAGCAATGCTAACCACTGTGCCACCGTGCTGCCCTAGAAGGCAGCAATTTGACCATCGTGTCCATACTAGCTCTCCTAAGGAGCAATTCTCGTACTGCCACTCACCCATCCTCTCCCTACAACTCTGCACATTTCCCATTTTCAGATATTTGCAAAATGTAGAAACATTTCAGGCACAGAAGGAGGTCACTCTGCCCATCGTATCTGCCCCCAGCCTATTCCCATTTTCCAGCATTTGGTCCGTACCCCTGGAGGTTACAAGACCCCAGCTGCATATCCAGCTAGAGGGTTTCTGCTTCAACTAACTTTTCAGACAGTGAGTACTTTGTGGCCTTAAAGCGATACAGTCACATTTTTCAATAATAATTCATTACAAAGTATAAGACTCCTGCAATGTCCATTCTCACTGGCCTCCACTGGTTTCCAGTCTGGCAATGGCTCAATTTTAAAATGATTTTTTTTTTTTTTTTTGCTCCTCTCTAGCTCTGCAATCTCCTCCAACCATAACCCTCCAAAAACGTCTGCGCTCCTCCAATTCTGGCCTCTTGCGCATCCTTGAATTTCACTACTCCATCACCGGAGTTTGTGCCTTTAGTTGCCTTGGCCCGAAGTTCTGGAATTCCCTCCCTCAACAACGCTACCTCTCTATCTCCTTTTAAAAAAAAAAAATCCAATTAAGGAGCAATTTAGCCTGGCCAATCCATCTACTCTGCACATCTTTGGGTTGTGGGGATGAGACCCGCGCAGACACGTGGAGAATGTGCAAATTTCACCTGGACAGTGACTCGGGGCCAGGATCGAACCCGGGTCCTCGGCGTTGTGAGGTAGCAGTGCTAACCACTGCGCCACCGTGCTGCCCCACTCTACCTCCTTTAAGATTCTTTTAAAACCTCACCCTTTGACCAAACCTTTATCACTTGTCCTAATATCTCCTTTAGTAATGATGGTGTGTTTCAGATCATTGAGGGAGTTTGAAGTTGCTGTGGCAACAAGCACCTTTACCTGCTTGTTGTCGTCTAGAGACCTGGATAAAGATGGTTGCGGCTCCAACTTTCTGTCCAACACATGACTGACCAGGATCTTTCCTGCTCTTACCGCATGCCAAAGGTGTGCTGGAAGGTTTTCCAAGTTGACACTCAACCTTTTTGGCCTTTGAAATATCCTGCACGGAACCTAGGGGGAGGGAGTGCTCGTTTTCCCAATGCTCTTTGTGGAGTATGAGCTCCGACCCCTTGGGGCCTAGTATCTCAATTAAACAATGTATGAAAGGTCAGCCAGTAATCCATGCACCAGAGGGAAGAGCCCACTGGGTCGTGCACATATTGTTTGTGTAAATAAAACGTTGTTTCTTATTTTACTCGGTTTTCATTCCCCATGTCCTTAATAAAGCCTTGTTATAAACACACCTTCCTTGGCCATCACATCCTGGGGTGGGACTCAAACTCAGAGCTTCCAAATCCAGCAACACTCACTGCATCACAAGACCAGCCATCTCATTCTGTGGCACGTTGTGATATTTTGTTTCCTTCACTCCAGCACATGAGCACAAAAAATCTCGGCTAATAAATACTCCATTGCAGTACTGAGGGAACGCTGAACTCTCAGGAGGTGCTGCCTTTCAGAGCAGAGGCCTTCCCAAGTGGCTTGACAAATATCATTTTACAAAGGACGGGCAGTTACCACAGTGTCCTGGACAATATTTACTCCTGAATCAGCAGCACAAAAACAGGTTATCTGGTTATTATCACACTGCTGTTTGTGGCAGTATCTTGCAATGTTTTATTACACTTAAAGGTGCTACATAAATGCAAGCCATTGCATCACGCCTTCATTTAAATATTCACCTCAGAAACTCTACACTTCTCTTTATTCGTTTTCATTTTATTCGTTTTTGCTTCCTAACTGGTGTTTCTTCCCTTTCTTGTTTGGCTTTATTCAGCCAAGTCTCCTGGGCTCTCTCCCTTTCAGCTGAACAGAATCGTAGTAATAAATGTGGAACACTTTGCTCACAGATCAAACTTGCTCTTAAGCAGAATGTGTTCTCCAGAGAAGGAGCTTGTACCTTGCACAGATGAAACAGATATTTACATTTAATCTTCATTCAGTTCAGACAGAATTACACAGGTGTATTGACGAGGACTGGCAAGTGATGTTTCTGAAATACAATGCCTTTAGGTCATCATAACATAACTAGCGAAGTGGTCTAATTGCCTTCAGCGTGATGTGTTTTGTCATTTGGCTTCCATAATCAAACAGTTATTTGTTGCTCGCTGACAGAAATGTTGGCATTCCCCAGTGATTTGACATGTAAAAAGCAGCCTGCCGCAAATTAAGTCACTCCACAGTGACCTCTGTCTTCAGTGAACTACTCTGCCAGCTTTTGGTGTCTACTTGAAGGACAGAGTTGCTTAATTGGACACTTTCCACACAGGCACAAGTGGCAGCAAAGCCATGGTCGCATCAGCCATCGGGAGAAAAAAAATGGATCCCTGTCTCGTGTGTGCCCCGTCCTAGCAAATACTTTGCGCTGGGGCTTGGCCCTTCTTTGCGTATTTTTACTTTTGCTCTCTGCCGGACCAATCATACTCTCCGTTGCCAGCGGTTCGTCAAAATCATTTTCATTTCCAAGTCAAATAACGTCACCAGATGCTTTTGTCTGACAGTCTATGTTCCTTCAGCAATAAAAGCCTCTTGTGTGATCTGTAGCTGAGTTGTTGGCAATCATCCCTTTGAGCCAAAGGGCCAAGGGTTCAAGTTCAACTGCAGCACAGTGGCACGCAAGGGCAGCTGCAGCATTGTACAGTGTGGAGGCAACAGGGGGACAGAGGAGCTTTGTGTGGGAGGTATGGGTTTGGCAGAAAAAGCAACCAAAGGGTGGGATTTTCCGGCCCCACCTGTGATGGGAGGCAACTGGGGGGGGGGGCAGAGGGGCACGAAAATCTGGGCTAACACTCCAGTATGGTACTGAGGGAATGCTGCACTGTTAGAGGGGCTGCCTTTCAAGTCTGCCTTCTCTGGTGAATGTAAGCAATCGGTTTCACTATTTCAAAGAACAGGGCAAGTATCCCAGTGCCCTGGACAATATTTATCCCTCGATCTGCAGCACAAAAAGAGACTATCCTGTCATTATCACGTTGCTGTTTGAGCACGCTTGCTGTGCGAAAATAGGCTGCTGCATTCTCCATGTCAAAAAAGTGACCACACTTCCAAAGCCCTTAACTGGCTGTATAAGCTTTGGGACATCCCGGAGGTCATGAAAGACGCTATATTGGGCGGGATTTACTGACCAACCAGCCGCGTGCTTTTCAGTGGTGAAGGGAGCCCGCCAGTGGGATTTTCTGGTCCCACCACTGTCAATGGGATTTCCCATTCACTGCATTCCTTGTCGCCGTACGCCGTCGGTGGGACTGGAATATTCCTCCGGCATGAACAGCTGGTAAATTACGCCCATGATCACAAGTCTTTGGCAGGAATTTCCAACCCTGCCAGCAGGAAGCATTGTTGCGGGCAGAACGGGAAGATTTGGAGAGTGAGAGGCCAGAAGTCCCTTTTTCCTGCTCTTCCCGTGGCGACACCCATCACAGGTGGGGCCGGAAAATCCCGCCCTTTGGTTGCTTTTTCTGCCAAACCCACACCTCCCACACAAAGCTCCTCTGTCCCCCTATTGCCTCCACACTGTACAATGCTGCAGCGGCCCTTCCGTTGTGTAGCATAACCCAATATTTACAGCACAGGAACAGACCATTTGGCCGAACAGGTTCATGCCGGCGTTCACACTCCACACCATTGGTCTCCTCCACCCTTCACCTCAGCTAATCCCATCAACATATCCTTTCTCCTTCTCGTGGCTACCAAAAATCAAGCAGCTATGCAGAACTCACTGTCTTAATATAAAGTATCAGCAAACAGGCCTGTCACTTATAATCACAGCACATTTTAAAACTCCAAGCTGAGAGGTATCGAAACCCGGCAATAAAATGGAGCAGTCCCTAAAAATGCCCTGGTGGGAAAAATAACATCAATTTGTGAGATATACTGAGTTAGAGAATCAGACAACGTGCCATTAAATACGTTCAGTTTTTTGAAAAACATTTTCACACAGTAAAAGAGAAAGGGTTTAAATTTTTAATTCAGAAGATACCGCTCTTTAAAGAAAATGCTTGTAAATGTTCCGCTTTTCTTCATGTAATCATTAACAGTGGAAGGAGGAACGTACAAAATGGCTGCATGTTCACAGGAATCATATCTCCCTAGACTGAGCTTTTAACACTGAGCTGTGTCAAAGGGGCTGGTGTCGTTATTTGGTGCTCCACAGTGCTGGACTGTTCTTTCTCAAGAGCCAGCAGGAAAATAAATCTCACTCTGCCTCATGGGATTCTCCTGACTGACAATAGCACTAGCAGTAGCAGTGGACAACTCTTTGAAGTGTGCGTGTCAACTTATGTTAATGTGGCGGCAGTCTTCCTTCTAAGTGAGGCCACTGTGGGTTCTAAACCCTACCACAGACATCAGCACCTGATCAAGGCTGATAGTGCTGCGTTGTTGGGAGGTATAATTTTTTCAGATGAGATGTTAAATGGTGACCTGATCTCAGAGGCCTCCAAAGAGATCTCCGACCCACACCCCCAGCCCGAACGCACTATGGGAGGGTCTCCACGCCCCCCCCCCCCCATCCCCCCACCCCCCACCCCCCAACACCCACACAGGGCACCCCAACACCCACACAGGGCACCCCAGGCCCCATCACGTGCATGCAGGAAGTGCCAGCATGACATCTTGGTACAGCCAATCTGGCAGTGTCCATGTCAGCAATGCCAGGTTGGCACCCCGGTGACAATGCCAGAGTACCAGGTGGTCTTTGCCATTTTGGCATTGCCAAGGTGCCCAAGTGGCAACAGTGCCAACTACCCTGCCCAAAGGGCATGCAGCTGGGGGCCTCCAACCCCCTTGGAGACCCCCACGAGTACCGTTCCATCTGGTCACCATTTGTAGAGACCAGTGCCAAGGTGCCAGAGGACGAACCAGGGGGCCACCCTACGAAGTCCCGACTACCCAGGGGTATCCAAAGGACTGGGAGAGACCCCTCTTCCGTCCCAGCTGCTGTTGGGGGCAGTCCAGGCCTCCCTGTTCGCTGGTGTCAGGAGAATATGCGCAAGCATATTTAAATGAGCCACACAGCTCACTTTACATGTTTATCTGAATCTGGCCCAGCAAGGGTGAAATCCAGGTCACGACGTCTCATGAGTTTCGGATTAATCTCGCGAGTCATCTCAAGCATCGAGCATCTCGTGAGATTCATTGGCCTCACATGCCACCAGGTCTGGCGCGATGAGGCCATTAAATCGTGTCCCAAATCTACATCCGCCTTGTGACACCCTGCAAGAATGTTGTGAGTTTCAATTAGGTCATCCCTCACCTTTCCAGGAAATACATATTCAGTCTTCCCAATACAGACCCGGGTGGGATTTTCCGATCCTTCCCACAGACTGGTTCTTCACATCCCACCAAAGTTGACCCATGCCGCGAGTTCCCCAGTGGCAGGAGAGGTGAACCATACACAACGCTATGGATGTCAGCAGGGCCGAGAGAGCCCACCAGCGGCTGGTGGAAAGTTCCACACCCAGTCTACTCAACATCATCCAAATAAAACCCCCCACTTGGTCCTTATTCATTTCCTGTTTGTTGTATGAAGATTTGCTGGGGAGATTTTTTTCACACCGCTGCAAAGTGTTTCTTGGCGGTGGGAGGAGGTTCACCACTGGCTGGTGGCAAGATCTTCTGGTCCCGCCTCTGTTAATGGGATTTCCCCATTGAATCTACGACCACTGGGAAACCCTTGGCAGGGTTCATCATCAGCAGAACTGGAAGATGCCACTGGCAAGAATGACTGAGAAATTCCCCCCCCCCTACAAGTTCAATTCAAAAGTAATGGATTCATCATAAGAGTGCTGAGTTGTCTTGAGAACATGGTGAACAACATCAGTGTCCCCTTTTCGCTCACACCCCTGTGTTTGCTGACCTACACTGACACCCACTCAAGCAATGCCTTGCTTTTAAAATTCTCATCCTTGTTTTCAAATCCCTCCATGGCCTTACCCGTCCTTCTCTCTCCCCATCCCCTCCCACCCTATAATCCTCGGAGGTAACTTTGTTCCTCAAACTCTGGCCTCGAGTATCCTTGATATTCATCACTCTGCCTTGGTGTCGTGCCTTCACTGCCTCAGCCCAAGCTCTGGAATTCCACTCTCCATCTCTCGGTTTTGTTTTCCTCCTGTAAGACTGTCCTTTACTCCTACCTCTTTGACCAAGTTTTTTGACCTCTGATCTGATGTCTCAGGTATGTTGGTGTCATACTTAATGGGCTGGATTCTCCGTTACTGGGACTATGTCCCCACGCCAGCGTCAAAACTGTGGCGTTTCATGCCAGAAAAACTTGGCGTGAAAGGCCACACATTCCTAGCCCTGCAGGGTCGAGCAGGGACCCGGCGTACATCTGGCAGCTTTGCTGCAGATACAGGTCCCCGTACTTCCGGGTCTGAGGCCGCGCATGCGCACGGCGACGACCTCCAGCGGCCGTGTTGTGCTCCATGGCGGATCGCGGAGCTGGACCCTGAAAATAGACCCACCCGATCGGCTGCGTGCACAACCCTGTCCGCCCGTACCCAAACATTTCCCGGCCGTGTACAAGACCGCACTGCCCTGTGATCAGCCCACCCCCGACCAGCGTGGTCGCGGATTGAGTCTGCAGCCGTCACGCGAGTATCCCAAACGGCTGGACTACATTATATCCACGCCGTGGGGACTTCGGCCAATCAGGGTCGGAGAATGGCAGAACAGGCCTCCAGCAATGATGCCAGGTAGGCCCTCGGAGTTGCGGCGTAGTCGGAGAGTACGCTGCTTTTCAGGGCTCACAGAATCGAGAAACCGGCGCCGGTCACGATTCAGTACGGAAAAATGGGTTCTCCGCCCCCAGGCCGGCAGCGATTTTGCCATCGGGGTGCGGAGAATCCAGCCCAATGTTTCTTTGTAGTGCCTTGGAATATCTATGTAATAACCTGCATGGAGCACACAGGGCTGACATGATTGTGTTCCCTGTGTGGCTCAAAGAAAATGAGCTCATCCGCTAACTACAGAGCTATTACCATGTGTACATAAGGTCGGCCAGTTAGGAACCGACCGACAGAGAGAGAGGACCGGGCAAAGTTTGACTGGGCCCCTTTGTGCACAGCACGTTGTTCTAAATAAACGCCTTCTTAATGTTACTCGTTGGACTCCTATTTGTCTTTAATAAAGTCTTATTATGTTACGGATGATATATAAATATAAGTAGTTGTGATACAGCTCGACATTCCTAACAAGGAGGATGGCACCTCGGCTGGAAGGGAACACAAATGTTGATTGGATATTAACACTAGGGAAGGGCAATCGTCCAGGTTTCTCCTTCCAGATCATTGTGCAGCAAACTCTGCGGACTAGGTAACTGATGAGAACCAGACTGCTGTCACTAACTGTCATTGGCAGTTTCCACTAGTGGGGGAGGAAAAACTAGAGACCGTAACTCAGAGAGTCACGAAAAAATCCAACAGGGAATTCAGAAGAAACTTTTCCACCAGAAACTTATTAGAATGTGGAATTCACTACCTCAAAGTTGAGCCAGATAGCATGCATTTAAGGGAAAACTCAATAAACATGGGGGAGGAGTCATTCGAAGGTTATATTGATAGGGTTAGATGAAAAGGAGTGGGAAGAGATTCATTTGGATCATAAACACTGGCACTGACCAATTGGGGCGAAAGACCTGTTTCTGGGTTGCATATTCTATGTAATTGTACAAAACAGTTAAGCTTCAAAGGTGAATCTTGGCTTCTTGAACAAAGTCCCAGTGGATGACCACTGTCATGGAAATAAGCCCCAGAGACAAAACCTGCAGAAGAGTGCCAGGCAAGAGGGAGTAAAAAACAAATCAAAATCAGAATTCAACATCAGACTGGTAGATCAGTGCATTACATTTAGAAGTAAAGTTGTTAGATTCAGCTGTTGCACAGTATAATATATCCCAGGGCTTAAAGAGCTAAATGTAGGGAATGTTTATTCAACAAAGAGCCAAGTGGTTATAAACTGCTAATGTCAGCATCTCTGTACTATATATACACGTGCAAATGTAATATATATATATATATATATACACACACCGACAAACAGGGAATATAAACGTACATTCATTGCACTAAGGGAGTTCTCAATGTTCATACACTTTACGAGTACTCGAGCATTATCACAATACAAACATTTCACTTAAACCCGCAAAGATTTCTCCCATTTACCATGGAGTAATCTGATGTTAATCTTCTTGACTGATGCGCATTCAAGTGCACCTGTAGCGCTCATTATAAATGCAGAGTTCCCTGCAGTCTTAAAGGAGCCCTGTCGTCAAGGTAACACAGCTCTTGCCTGGTTCAGAAACAGGGAGATTTGACAAAGTCAGCTCCAGTGTATTTGCAGATTCTTTTTGCTTCTTACTATTCTTTTGTCAGCCCGACTAAAAAAAAAAGGCTGTTTATTTTTTCTTTGAAATTTGCAGTACAGCCAATCAATAATATTTACGCTTAACCCTTCCAAGGTTTCAGTCGTGCCTTGTCACAAAATTGTTTCATGTTATTGTTCAAGGGCTATTAGACTGCAAATCCAACAAACAGAAAATGTGCGTTTCCCTTTGAACTGCTGTGTTCGAATGAAAAATAGAAAAGCAGAATTATTTTTTGAATGGTGAGTGACTGGGAAATGTTGGTATTCAGAGGGATCTGTTTATGGGGCCGGCAGTGGTGTAGCAGTATGGTCACTGGATGAGTAATCTAGATTTAAATTGCCTTGGGATAGGGGTTCAATTCCCACCAAGGCAGATGGTGAAATTTGAATTCAATAAAATTCGAGGATTACTAATGGGTGGCAAACCTGCAATTGTTGCATGGCGTGACACCAAATCTACAATAATGTGGTTGACCCTTAAATTCCCTCTGAAATGGCCCGGCGAGCAACTCAGTTCAAAGGCAATTAGGGATCGTCAATAAATGCCGGCCCAGCCTGCGATGCCCCATATTTTATAAATGAATAGAAAGTGAAAAAAGTTAGCACTGCTGCCTCATGGCGCTAAGGGCCCAGGTTCGATCCCGGCTCCGGTCACTGTCCATGTGGAGTTTGCACATTCTATTCGTGTTTGCATGGGTCTGACCCCCCCCCCCCCACAACCCAAAGGTGAGCAGGGTAGGTGAATTGGCCACTGTAACTTGCCCCTTAATCGGAATAAAAAACAATTGGGTACTCTTAAATTTATCTTTTTTCAATTGCAAGAGATGGCTACATGTAGTGACACCACTATTTCTGGTCAAAATGAAAATGATTGGGAAATTCCCATGCCAACCACACCTGGGGGGCGATTCTCCAATATGGAGCCCAAGTGTTGCACCGTTGTGAACGCCGTCGTGTTTCACGACGGCGCAAACCGGGTCCAGGCACGACCGATTCGGGCCCCCACAGGGGGCCAGCACAGCGCTGGAGCTGTTGACAAATGAAAATCGCTTATTGTCACGAGTAGGCTTCAATGAAGTTACTGTGAAAAGCCCCTAGTCGCCACATTCCGGCACCTGTCCGGGGAGGCTGGTACGGGAATCGAACCGTGCTGCTGGCCTGCTTGGTCTGCTTGAAAAGCCAGCAATTTAGCCCAGTGAGCTAAACCAGCCGGTCACTGTCCGTGTGGAGTTTGGGGCTGGTTTAGCTCACTAAACCAGCGTCGCTAAACCAGCGGCGTGAACCAGCCTCCTTTCCTGGTGGCAAATGGGCACGGCACCAACCCATGCATGCGCAGTTGGGCCGCGCCAACCTGCGCAGGGGACTTCTTTAGCGCGCTGGCCCCGACTCAACATGGCGTACCCCGCACCAGAAAGTAGGCCCGGGGGGGGGGGGGGGGGGGGGGGGGGGGAGAGGCCGGCCCACCAATCAGTAGGCCCCGATCGCAGGCCGGACCCCATCGGAGACCCCCCCCCCCCCCCCGGTGAAGGAGCCCCCCTCCCCACCCCACAGGCCCCCCCCCCCCCCGACCTTTCGCGCAGAGTTCCCACCAGAGGTGAATGGCGCTGGTGGGACTGTGCCGGATCCGTGCGGCTGCTCGGCCTATCCGGGATGAGAATCGGTGGCCCCGCCGATTCCAGCGGCCCGCGGCGCACCAAACGTGCTGGTGCAAATGGCGCCGATTCTCCGCACCTCGGAAAATCGCGCGCCGGCATTGGGGCGTCGTGTCGAGGTTGAGGCGATTCTCCGGCCCGGCGCAGGGCTTGGAGAATCGACCCCCCCCCCCCGAGAGAGCAACCTGCTGTAAATGGATGGGATTAATTTTACGCGCACACACTTTGAATGTAACTATCCTCCACACTTTTTAAAATCGGGTGACGCTGCTGTAGTATTGGTCATGAGTTCTGTTTGCTGTAGACTGTCGGAGTCTTTTTTTCAATAGACTCTGTAGACTGCTCTGGTGTACTGTTTAAAAAGACAACGCTGTGTAAATAGACTCTGTTGTAAATAGACTGTTGCTGCGAGTCCTGTTGTGAGTTCCACCAGCCTCCAACCATTGGTTATTAGTGATGTCAATGGACCCTCTGCTGGGAATGTTACTGATTCGATGTAACAATCGCTGATGAATGTCAGCGGTTCAGAGCAACTCCTTGAGAGCCGTGATAACAGCAAACTGATTAAAAACCTGGGTAGGCCTTTCTTTCTTTGTGATCATATACCATGGCACTTTTTTTTTTTTTTTTGTTTTTTATAAATTTAGAGTACCCAATTCATTTTTTTTTCAATTGAGGGGCAATTTAGCGTGGCCAATTCACCTACTCTGCACATCTTTTGGGTTGTGGGGGCGAAACCCACGCAAACACGGGGAGAATGTGCAAACTCCACACAGACAGTGACCCAGAGCCGGGATCAAACCTGGGACCTCGGCGCCGTGAGGCAACAGGGCTAACCCTCTGCGCCACCGTGTTGCCCTACCATGGCACTTTTGATAATCTTTGTACAATGTGGTGTATTGGGCATGCAGTTACCTCATGGCTTTTTAAAAAATCAGCTTAACGAGAAATGTATAATGTTGAATCGAATGCTGTGTTTTGTATATTAAATGAAAATGTCCTCAATAAAAATATATATATATTTTTTAAATCAGCCTGCAAAATTTGTCTAATACCAACAGCTCAGTAAAGTAGCAGAATTATCTGGGTGGCACGTGGCACAGTGGTTAGCACCAATGGTTAGGACCTGGGTTCGAATCCCGGCCCTGCGTCACTGTCTGTGTGGAGTTTGCACATTCTCCCCATTTCTGCATGGGTTTCACCCTCACAACCCAAAAATGTGCAGGGTAGGTAGATTGCACTAAATTGCCCCTAAATTGGAAAAAAAAAAGTGGGTACTCTAAATTTATTTTTTTAAATGAAGCAGACAAGTAAAGTGAGTATAGTTTATGTGTGATCAATCAACTGTTTGTTTCTTAGGGACAAGTTCGAATCCAGTTAGTAGTGTTTAATAAAATAGTTTTGTTGGTTTACAAGACTCGTTCATAGTGTTTAATAAAATAGTTTTGCTGGTTTACAAGACTCGTTGTTCTCTAATCAATAGTACACATTGAAGCCATCCAGATAGAGCAAGGCAGAGAACAACACAGTAAGATTCGGTCCTTAAAATTCTGAAGGAATTCGTTCGGGTAGATGCTGGGAGGATGCTTCCCCTGGCCAGAAGTCTATAACTATTCTCAGAATAAAAGGTCATCAATTCAGGGCTGAGATTTGGAGCTGTTGTTCACTCAATGGGCTGTCCCAAAGGGCTGAGGATGCTCAGCCTTCGAGTGGATTCGAGACCAAAATCAATAGAGTTTTGGTTACTAAGGGTTTTGTGGATATTATGAGAAGTTGAAGTAATCGCCCATTGTAATCCAGAGGACAGAAGTTCAATTCCCACACTGGCAATTTGAGATTTTTGAATTCAGCTTTTTAAAATAAAGTCTGAAGAAATTTTGAAAAACTAGCTTCAGTAAAAGTCACCATGGGGCTGTGGGTTCGTCATGAAATCTCCACTGGTTCACTAATTTCCACATGGAAGCAACCTGCTCTCCTCACCCAGTCTGGCCATGTATCTTTCCAGCACCACACCAATGTGGTTGACTATAACTTAGCCAACAAGACACTCAGTTCTATTAGAGACAGATAATGAAAGCCAGCCATGCCCACATCTCGAGAGCGAGACTTTTTTTTTCCAGAAAGAGAAGCTCCCAGTCCTGCTCAGTTGTGCTTGCAAGAACAAGATGGTCGGCGAAACAGAGTGCTATCCAAGAACTCACTCATTTTCCTGACATCAGAGAAAAGACAAGTGGAAATGCAGCTATAAATTAAGAGGTCTGTTGGGGGCTATGTGTAATGCTCTGGTGTTTAAATTGTGCAATTCTGCAAGTTTACAGAGAACATACTGCACAGCAGCCTGCTACGTTTCACAGATGTTTGGACACTGAGTCGGCACAGTAGGTTAACAAGCAGTGCGTTGGGCAAAATAAATGATTGATGGGGTAAGTATTCTTGAGACAGAACTTTGACATCAATGTCCAAGCCCAACAGACCAGACTGAACATAAACCTAAAAAGAAAGGGCTTGATCGTTCAAGCCCCGTAAATGGTGCAAAATATGAAAGTCTTAACCCCATTACAGACAAAAATGTTGGTGAAAGATTTGCACAGGGTTTTGAGAGACAGTTGCAAGACCTACAAATACGGATCAAATTAGTGATAATGATGAATGCAGATAAACTTCAGAAGGTCCTGCCCCCTCGAAGGGCGACTGGCTCATTTTTTACTGGGTTTCTATCTTGAATGAAAGGAACCAGGTTAAAAATGTTTACACAAGAATTTTAGCCAGCCTTACATATTAATCTTTAAATACAATAACATGATTACAGCCTTGTAGTGGGACTGGGTGTGTTTGGTGGCATGAGGCAATATCGGCTTAATTATTCAAAGCTTGTTTAAACTTCTGGGGGTTAGCGAAAAACAATTGGATGAATATTTTACAAACAGGGCCAGATCCCCTAAACCATTGTCTTTTACTCAGAGCGTCCCTGGTAAAGCACAGCTACAATCTACAGGAAACCACACCACTACTTACTGTGTTGATCCGCCCTGTCAACATACTGCAGCTTCAGCAGTCAATGGGTCTGACTGCCCATGAATGATCAGACATTCGGAATTTTAAGTGCCCAATCGGGCAGAGGAAAGTACAATTCTTCCATATATGTCTCACCGAGGAAGAAAGTTTCTTGTTGGATTAGATTTCATGAATTAGGATTTGCCATGCGTTTGTGCCTAGAATTAAAATGAGCATACGTTGGCATGCCAAAGATTAAATGGGCTGTTTCTCTCCCCCCCCCCCCCCCCAACCTACCCCACTTGACCTCATCACTGTCAACCCCAGATGCTGAACATGACCTCGGGTGACCTAAGGAGGATCCAGCCCTTCCCGAAGCACTCAGGCTATTTCAGAAACTCAATGCGCACAAAGAGGAGCTGCAGAATAGCCCAAAGTGAAAAATGACAAAAGGCCACAGAGGTTATATTGGTGATCGTTGCCATGAGAAAGAGACAACTCAAAGCATATGCACGGCGAGGAAGTCCTTGCAGTCTATGAACACAAGATAAATTTATGGGCATTTCTGCGCTGATAATAAAGTGTAGACCAACGTTGAGTGCACACAGTGGCTTAAAGGATTAGCCTTGTAACAGTTAGCTAAATGATTAGAAAAAGTGATAACGCGTGCTAGCCTTAATTAAAGCGCCGGACAGACTACAGCACAACACTGTTTCCTCGCTACATAATGGTGCCAGACTACGTATAAACATGGGCATCTAGCAGCATGGGGGTCAAGTTTCCTACGATAACTCAGGCCACATATCCTGGGGTCTTGTATCCCACCTCCCCCTTAAAAAACGTGAGTCTACTTGGCATATGTTGTGTGGATATCAAACAACAACATCAATTGTTAATAGTTTCATAGCTGTGGAGCCCCACAGTGGAAAAAGGAAAAAAAGGCCAAATCACTTTGGCCTCAATAGTTCTACTCAAGGAATCTAGAGTCAGATCCCAACAGTTTGTGCGTTGAGAAAATTTACTTTGGAATGAATTTCCTTAATCCTTTATGCCAAACATTGGAATTTTGGCATAATAACGAAAAACGTGCAGTTTTGAAGCCAATTATGAACAAGTGAATTTCAATTTTACAGCGTAGACACCATAAAGCTCCCATTTCCAAAATCCTGCCTCCCAGTCCAGTTCAAAGCTCCAAGGAACATGGGTTTCCTTAAATTTTCTCCAGTTATTAGAAGGCATAAATTGAAACCCCAAATTTTAACACAGCGGGCTTAAGAGTCACACTGGTACTGGGGTTTTACAAGAAGCATTTGAACAAATTCTGTGGGTACTGACAAGAGGTCAAATTGTGGGAAACATCTCTTTTACAGCAAACCAACACGGCCAGGAGTGTCTACCACTGAACTCACAATCATGAATTATAAAGTTCCCACAAGTATATAAACGGAATAAAGTGAGAATCCTGTCAGAAGCTTTTGGGAAATGTTGTGTCCATTTATATTAAAAGACAAAAGATATTACCACTTCCACTGCTAAAAGTTGCAGAGACAATCATCCCTGGGGGGAGGGATGGGGTCAAAATGAACAAAGTAAAGAAGCACAGAGAGAATAAATCCCATTGTCCAGATACATTGCATCCACACAGAGAACTATGTTTATATATTTAAAATGAAGCTTAAACAAGTCCAGAAAACGATAGCTTAATGTCATAGGCAGGAAAGATATTGGAATATTTACTTACAGATGTGATAGCGAAAGCAAAAACAGAATGAATAAATCACATTGGCTTTATGAAAAGGTCACATTTGACCAGTCTTGTTGAAATCTTTGGAGAAGTAACAGAAAGGGCAATATTAGTGGCAATAGCTCCGAATTTCCAAATGGCGCACTCATGACAAAGTTCAGAGCATATGGAGTGAGGCGATAAGTAACAGATGGACAGAAAACTGGCCACACGACAGAAAACAGACAGTAAGGATTAAGGGCTGCGACTCAGGCTGGGACGTAGTGTTCCACAGGATTTGGGACAACAATCATTCACAGAAATCATCTGGACTCGGGAATCAGAAATGCAATTTAAAAAAGCGTGGATAACACCAAATCTTTGGGGTGGAGGGGTTCGTTAATATTGAGGAACAACTTGACAAAATACATGACAGAGCATTAGTAAAGTTACAGAATGGACATCTAATTGGCAAATCAATTTCAATATAGATAAGTGTGAGGAGTGCATTTTGGTAACAAGAATTGGTAACAAGAATCCACTTACAATTTGGATTTTTAGAGGGCTAAAGAGGAACAAAGGGATTGAAGGTACAAATGCATAAATCACACAATGTAGCAATGCAGGTTAATAAAGTGATTAAAGAAGGGAGCCGAAACTGGGTTTCCTTTCCAAGTTAACTTCATAAGGAGGGACACAATGTTCAGTTTGTACAGACGATTCACCAGACCACAATACTGCGTTCAGTTCTCGACTCCATCATTTAAAAAAAATAAATTTAGAGTACCCAATTATTATTTTTTTTCCAATTAAGGGGCAATTTAGCGTGGCCAATTCACCTAACCTGCACATCTTTTGGGTTGTGGGGGTGAAGCACACCGCAGACACGGGGAGAATGTGCAAACTCCACACGGACAGTGACCCAGGGCCGGGATTCGAACCCGGGTCCTCAGCGCCGCTGTCCCAGGACTCCATAATATGAAAAAAAAGATGTAGAGACACTGGAGAAGGTGCAAAAATTATTCAAAGCCTGAAAACTGAGTGGATTATAATTCTCAAAAATGGTGAATGGGCTGAGGCTCTTTTCTTTAGAGAAAAGGCTGAAGGGTGCCTTGATAGAGTTCTTCAAGGTTATGAAGGAGTTTGATGCGGTAGATGTGTTCACTTGCAGAGGCATTAAAACTAGAGGTCATCAATATAAAATGGTTACCAATGCATCCAATGGGGAATTCAGGAGCAACTTTTTAAGCAAAGGGTGGTAAGAATGTGGATATGCTACCACAAGGGGGTGAATAGCATTGATGCTATTTTAAGGAGAAGCTGGACAATCATATGAAGGAGAAAAGAAAAGAAGGATATGTTGATAGTGTTAGATTAGGGTCAGTGGAAGCATAAAAAGGGGCAGCACGGTGGCACAGTGGTTAGCACTGCTGCCTCACGGCGCCAAGGTCCCAGGTTCGATCCCGGCACTGGGTCACTGTCCGTGTGGAGTTTGCACATGCTCCCCGTGTGTGCCTGGATTTCACCCCCACAACCCAAAGATGTGCAGGGTAGGTGGATTGGCCACGCAAATTGCCCCTTCATTGGAAAAGGTGAATTGGGCACTCTAAATTTATTTTTTAAAAAGAGGAAGCATTAAAAAGTAGACAAGCTCGGCTGTCCTTCTTCAATATCTCTCCACCTTCAGCCAGTTGGGTGGCACTGCACTTGCCTTATTCTTATTTACCTAATCGCAGCCAGCCAATCGCCATCCACAGCTTCTCTTCCCATTCCTGCACTGCATCCTCCAAGGTTCTATCCTTGCCGCCCCCCCCCCCCCCTTCTTTCACAACTACAAACTGTCCTCGGCTATATCACCCCAGGACACAACATCCACATGCACACTGACAACACCCAGGTTTACCTCCACCACCTACATCAAAATTATCAGACAGCTGGTGCTGAATGTGCAGGTCATTTCTCCAATTAAATATTTGGCGAGTGAGGCTGTAGTCTTCAATCCCTGCCACAAACTCTGCTCCCTCGCCACTGAGTCATCCTTCTTCTCCATATTTGACCATGGAATTAGCTTCCAACCTCATATCCATGTCGTCATTAAGACATGTTTCCAATTCCGCGACATTGCCCAACATCTCCACTGCCTCAGTCCTTCTGCTGCTAAAATCCTTGTCCATGTTCTCTTTTGCCAACAGACTTTTTAAAAAATATATAAATTTAGAGTACCCAATTCATTTTTTCCAATTAAGGGGCAATTTAGTGTGGCCAATCCACTTACGCTGCACATCTTTTGGGTTGTGGAGGCAAAATCCATGCAAACACGGGGAGAACGTGCAAACTCCACATGGACAGTGAACCAGAGCCAGGATCGAACCTGGCGCCTCGGTGCCATGAGGCAGCAATGCTAACCACTGCGCCACCGTGCTGCTCTTTACCTACAAACCTGACAATTCTAATGTGCACTCCGGGCGAACCTTTCACACCCTCCCTAAATTTGAGGCCCTTCAAAACTCTGCTGCCTATATCTTAGCTCGCACCAAGACAAAGTCCCTCATTTCCCCTGAGCTCACTGACCTACACTTAAGTAGCACCTCGATTTGAAATTCCCCATCCTTGATTTCAAATCTCTCCATGGCTTCACTCCTCTCTCTCTCTGCAATCTCCTACAGCTCTACAACATGGAGGTATTTACCTCTCCTCTAATTCCAGCTTCCTGAGCATTCCCGATTTTAATCACTCCATCATTGGTTATCATGCCTACAGACGCCTGAGCTCTAAACTCTGCAATTTCCTCCCTCAACCCCTCTACCTCACTCTCCTCCTTAAAACATACTTCTTTGACCAAAAGTTTTGTCATTATGTTCTGGCATGGACTGATTGGGCAAAATGGTCTGTTTCCATGCCACATATCATATATTATATCTTCTTGCAAGGCTTGGTGTCACAAATTAACTTAGAAATTTTGAGGGAGAATCATGCCCAAAATGTCAAAGTGCATCCCTCCAATACGTTAACTCCTGCCTCAGCCATCGTAATATCTCATTGCGTTCCGAGCATAAGCAAAAAGCAGCGGATGCTGGAAATCGGAAATAAAATTAGAAAATGCAGGAAATACTCAGCAGGTCAGGCAGCGTCTGTCGGGCTCTGCACCAAGCAGCCTTTTGCCATTTAATCACTCCTGCCCTCGAACTTATCACAGAGCTTCCCTTGCGTTCTTTTTTCCGACCCCTCTGTCCCTTCACTTCCTTCAAACCATTTCTAACATTTCCCAGTTTTATTGAAAGGACACTGATCTGAAATCTCCCTCTCCACAGATGCTGCCAGACCAGCCGAGTATTTCCCAGCCTTTTTTCAACAGCCTTGAATGTTAGGATGTGAATGCTTACAGTGGTACATGAAATAAAAGAAATGCCAGATGAACGTATGTGATAGGACATAGAATAAAACTTGGTGACTACGCAACACAGGAAAATCAATGATACAACCAATATTCTGTTGGTTTATGCATCAGGGAAATCATTGTATTCGGCCATGGATGTGTAGAAACTGAAGATGACTATACAGGTATTCTCAATGCACCACTCTCAGATCCTGTGAAAAAGGGTGAATAGGTTCATGGAAACAGTAATCGTGTGAAACTCAAACCTGCCTCCATGCAAGAAAACTGCAAATAATTTTTGAGTAGTCGTGTCAGCCTAAATGGATAATGTTGAATGCTTCAACGGTACTTAAAATGTTCGGTTTTTAATACCTGTCTCGTCAAGCAGCTTCTTGTGATAAGGGTCTGAACTGTCGATCCCTATCATATATCTGCTTTCCGTTGCATCTTATCTGGGAAGAACTGACTTCCCACAAATTCCTGCTGAGAAGTGCTATAAAGTATAATTAGAGAAACACAAGAAACCCCAGGGCGTTCTCATCAAAAACAGTGTACACTGGGGGATGCAGAATTTATCTGCGCTAGATTTTTACTGATGACAAATATTAGTCATGCCGACACCGCCATGCACCAATATAAATTTACAGTTTCAATTTCTGTGGAAAAGGGTTTAAAAATAGACCACATCCGACTGGATTGGTGATCATCAAAATCACACATGTCAGGGTGTTATTTCTTCAAGGCTGCAGCTCAAACCCACGCCCAAGATCAAGAAACCTTCAGGAGTTTGTGTGATACCAGGCCTAAGGCCTGAGATTATGGGGTCAGCTTTGAAGCCATCTCCATACACAAATGCCTTTCCTCCCCCTCCCACCGCCATGGTGGCAACCAGGCAGAGGGAGGTAGTTGAAATGGTGCAGGATTTTTGCCAACTCCTTTCCTGCCCCATTTTGGCCAACTTACAAGTTTAAAAGTGCAAACAGCAAGGACACCCGGCCCAAAACGGATGGTAACACGGTGGTTCTCCCTGCCATTTTAAACCTAAGGTCTGAGCTAAAGAGCAGTAATGGATTCCCATGTGATAAAACCTACCGTCAACAATAACCAGGGCCACGTCTTGACATTTGCCTCGCTGGTAGCCTTGGGATGGATATTGCTAGCGTGGAGGGACTTGAAGCCCCCAAAATCAGAGACCTGAGCTAGCGACATGGCTGGGTCTCTCAGTCCTGAGAAAACCAAGTTCGCCCGAAGAGGGTCAACGTTAGGGAGGTGGCAGCCGTTTATCGACTTCTTTGGGGAAAATTAACTGTCAGCAGTGGCAATAATCTAAAGAGGGCGGCGGGGGGGGGGAATAGGAGAATAGGAGTTAGACTATTTTCTGTTAAGGGCAGAAGAACTTGGTAAGTATGTACTATGTTTATATTTGGATTTGCTTTCTTTTCTGTTGTTGTTATTGTTATTATAGGGCAGCACGGTGGCCTAGTGGTTAGCACAACCGCCTCACGGCGCTGAGGTCCCAGGTTCGATCCCGGCTCTGGGTCACTGTCCGTGTGGAGTTTGCACGTTCTCCCCGTGTCTGCGTGGGTTTCGCCCCCACAACCCAAAAATGTGCAGAGTAGGTGGATTGGCCACGCTAAATTGCCCCTTAATTGGAAAAAATAATTGGGTAATCTAAATTTATTAAAAAAAAGTTATTGTTATTATTATGAAATTACAAATACTTTAATAAAATGTTTTTTTTTAAACAATAACCAGGGCCAGGAAGAGCCCTGTAAGGTGACTTTGTTTTAACGTTTATGTACAGCGCTCCTTTTGCGCCTGTAGGAGTAGGAGGGCTCCTCTGGGCCCCACACGGGAATTTGAACCTCCTGTGCCCTGACCATTCTGCCTTTTCCCTGATTGGGATTTCTGTTCCCCATATGCTTTTTATGCTCAAAGGGCACAACATTTCTTGCCAAATTAGTTCTGTACTCACAAGAACTCATCTGTGTTAAATGTGACTGATTTAAGCACTGGTGCATAAAATAAACTGCCCTGAGCTAATGACTGAGTTCTTAACATAAATTGTCTGCTGGAGTTCAGGAGCCAGATTCTCCACAGGCTCGCGGCAAAATCACGTTCGGCGCAGGGGTGGAGAATGGCCGTTTGCGAGGAAATAGCGACCGGCACCGCTGAAGCGATTCTCCGGGGCTCAGGAATCGCGCACACGCGATCTACGTAGCGCGGCTCGGGCGCCCTTGACAGAGGTGTCCCCCCCCCCCCCCGATTCTCCGCGCAAAACGGGCCGAGTTCCCGATGGCGTGGTTCTAACCACGTATCGGCCATCGGGAACCTCGGGTGGCGGCTGCGGTCTCAAACCATGGCCGCCCTGATGGGGGGGCAGGGGGATCGATCACCGGGGGCCTCATGTACGGCCAGGGGAGCGATCAGGCGGAACAGATCCGCGGGCGTGCGCAATCTCGGGGGGGGGGGGCCTACATTTTGGATGACCGTCCACGATCCGAATCCGCCATCGCGCATGGTGCAACCGCTGCAGGCCGGCCGCCGCCGTGCGCATGCGCAGACTCCAGACCAGAAGTGCAGGGCCCCCTATCCGCAGGCAGAGCTGCGCGGAGCACTCGGGGGCTCTGCCAGCCCCCTGCAGATAGGAGAACCACTCAGGCCTTTCTTAAGGGAAGTCAAGAATAGCCCCATTTCTGGAGAATCCAGCCCCAGGTTTCTTTATCAAAAGGGTGAATTTTGTCTCCCCCGACCAGACAAGCAGCAGCCCTGTCTTCTCCAGTTCATGTGTACAGGTGATCAATTGAAGCAGGTCAGTCTCCTCCTTCTAAAGAAAGAATGAACTTGCATTCATGAAACACCTTGCACAACCTCAGGACACCACAAAAAGCTGCACAACCAAATCCCTTCAAGTGGAGAGGTAGCTATAATGTAACACTATAGTCGATTTGGAGAAAACAGGTCAATAAAAACAAATAATGAGATGAATTGCCACCTTAAGCTTTAAGGCACGGTAGCACAGTCATTAGCACTGTTGCTTCACAGAGCCAGGGTCGATTCCCGACTTGGTTCACTGTCTGTGCGGAGTCTGCACGTTCTTCCAGTGTCTGCGTGGGTTTCATCCGGGCACTCTGGTTTCTTCACACAAGTCCCGAAAGACCTGCTTGTTAAGTGAATTGGACAATGTGAATTCTCCCTCTGTGTACCCGAACAGGTGCCGGAATGTGGCGATTTTTGCAGTAACTTCACTGCAGTGTTAATGTAAGCCTACTTGTAATAAAGATTATTATTATTTTAACTCTGTTTCTCTCTCCGAAGAGGCTACCTGACCTACTAGGTATTTCCAGCACTTCAGATTTCTAGCATCCGCAGTATTTTACATTTATAATCATTTTGGTGATGTTGGTCGAGGGATCGCTGTTGACCGGGACACCTACACGGAGAAGAGAGAAGGATACTGCCAAAGCGTCTGCTGTGACTCACACGTGTGGGATAGGGAGGTTTTGGTTCAAGACCCACTACAGGACGGCAACACAGAAATAGAGGTTGAAACTCTAATTCAGCACTTAAGGAGTATTGCACTGTCAGAAATAGCATAGAACATAGAACATAGAACAGTGCAGCACAGAACAGGCCCTTCGGCCCTCAATGTTGTGCCGAGCCATGATCACCCTACTCAAACCCACCCTATACCCGTAACCCAACAACACCCCCCCCCCCCCCCTTAACCTTACTTTTATTAGGACACTACGGGCAATTTATCATGGCCAATCCACCTAACCTGCACATCTTTGGACTGTGGGAGGAAACCGGAGCACCCGGAGGAAACCCACGCACACAGGGGGAGGACATGCAGACTCCACACAGACAGTGACCCAGCCGGGAATCGAACCTGGGACCCTGGAGCTGTGAAGCATTTATGCTAACCACCATGCTACCCTGCTGCCCTTTCAGACGAGCTGTTAAACTGAGGCCCTCAGTTAAACTGAGGCCCTCAAGTGGGCATAACAGATCCTATGGTACTGTTTGAAAGAAAGATCAGCCCTGTGTTTTGGACAATAGTTGTCCCTCAAGCAACATTACAAAAGCAGATTATCTGGTAATTATCATATTGCTGTTTTTTTTAATTGGAGCTTGCTGGTTGCTGCATTTCCTACATTACAGTAGTGAGTGGTGACATTTGAAAGTTACTTTATTGGCTTTAAAAGTGCTTTGGGTCGCCCGGTAGTCATGGGGATGGCTAAATCCCAAGTCTTTCATTTATATCTTTCTCTGGAGGCAACAAAATGCTGCTTTTGACAAAGAAACTTGAACTCCAAGATGTCCAAATCGGACAAGAGAGTGAAACACTTCTGCAAGATTGAAGTAAATAGCTCAAGAACAATCTCAAGGAATGTACTGAACATGCAGCATTTGTGATTAGGCATGAAAAATTAAAGTTCCAACTCACTGAACCATCCTTCGAAAACATTAGACAGACCTGTTTAAGAACCTGCAATTGGAGTAGGTGCCTTGTATTAATGATATAAAATATGGATTAAAAAGCAGAAAATAACAGTGCTGATCTCAATGAAAACTAAAACACGAGAAAAATGATTGCTTCCTGCCCTGCCGGAATCTGACTGTAATTCGAAGAGTGCCTCTGAACAATTGCAGGAAAGCCATGTACTGTATGAGGTTTTCTAACTCAAAGTGCGGGTGCGGGTTGCAGCTTTATTGGCAGGAAGGCAGTCGGGAAGAGGGATTGATTTTTAAAAAATCAAATTGATCTGGGCACATTGTAGTTACATACTTAAGTCATTCACACGCAGAAGTCACTTACATACAAAAGATCTTTTAAACTGCACAATTGTGTGCCCCCACCCCCACACACCTCATTACATGCATCTCTGGGTGCAAACACAGGAAGTTCAAAGAAGTTGCAAAGACAAATTGTAGTTTGATTTCTAGGTCAGGGATTCCCAGGGATACAAATGTCCCAAAGTTGAAGAATATATTCAGCCGAGTGACAACCACTTTGCGCACACAGGTATTATTTCTCCCTTTCTCTCTTGAAGGCAATGATTCCTGTTGTGGTGTGGATAGACCCACACCCTAGGTATCCTTCCAAACCTTACCCAAGTGTCCATTCTGCACACATTAGTTCCAAGGTTTAGATACGAGCAGACTATTTAACCTTGCAGAAATCACAAATAATGAGCAAAGCAAGCTCAACACTGACAAACGTGAGGTAGTATTAATAGGCAGGCTATTTATTTATTTAAAGTACCCAATTATTTTTTCAAATTAAGGGGAAATTTAATCCACCTACCCTGCACATCTTTGTGGGGGTGAGGTACAGAGAGAATATGTAAACTCCACACGGACAGTGACCCGGGGCTGGGATTGAACCCGGGTCCTTGGTGCCTTGAGGCAGCAGTGCTAACCACTGCGCAACCCTGCCGCCCTCAGGCAGATCATTCATTGCCCACAAGGTGCAAGGCTAGGTAGGGAATAAAAAGGAACAAAGGGATCTTGTGGCACAAACATACAATCGCTAAAAGTCGTGCTGCAGATTAGCAAGGCCATTAAAAAGAAAAAAGGCAAAGCAAACTTTATCTCCAGAGGGATAGAATTGAAAAGTAGGAAAGTTATGCCATGCCTGTATTGAAACTTTGTTAAACCGCATTTAGAGTACTGTAAAAAGAGACAGAGGTATTGTGGAGGGGCAAAGGTGCCAGCCAAAGGTGGGTACATGTATGGTGAAAAGGTTGGACAGTCTGGATTCTTTTTCTCTTGAAAAACGAAGGAAGATATTGAAAGATATTAGAGATATTTAAAATTATGAAAGGTTTTGATAGAGTGGAACAGAACAGCGTTAATAGGCAACAATTGCACTTCTTTGTCCAAGGTCCTTAGCAGTCCTTTAATGACGGTTTTAAAAATGATTCAGAAGTCCAAAGACCAAAGTACGTGGCAAAGTATACACAGTAAGTATACAGTCGTCGACACATTACTTACTGCACGTCATGACTATTATTTTTAAGTGCTCTGAAACCCAGTTCTCAAGTTCGAAATGTCTTCATTTTACTTTCCCTCCTGTACTTCAGTGCCACTGTTATTGTCTGGAGTCTTCATAGACATCGCAGGCCCACGATGTGGCAATGACAATCTGGGACAACATTGCGTGCCTGTGATTTCTCAAGCACAGAATTTAAAAAACGACAGAAAATGAAATAGTTAACTCCACCTGGCCAGCAGCACGAGGAGGCTACAGCCCTGTACATATATCTGATTCCGCCCTTCAGGAAACTGCTGGCTTGTAAGAATAATGATGAGGAAAAAAAATACTGTTTCCATATATTAACTTGGAACGTTTAAACCAATATCAATTTTAGTCATCATCAGAATAAACAGGCACGAGGGATTTGTACCACTTTAAATTTACCACGCAGTACAAAAGCTACTAGTTTATTTGGGGTGCACTATTTCTGAAACCAGCACTTATTTTTGACACTGGCAGTCATACAATGCATCATGGCATATTCGTATGCATACTCAATAATGCCCGTCTTTTAAAGTGTCTTCCTTCATATCATTTCCCATCATTTCTAATTACTTAATCTGTGCTATATATTGCAAGACTGCACATTCCATTTCAAGATTGCTGTTCTAACCAAAAATTTGATCATTTTTTTCCTCAACTCCATCACATCAAGATGATACGTCCAATGATGCAAAATGGAAACTAAGGCAATCTACCATGGCAGACTCCATAATCAAATACCTCAGCTAAGTGGCCCTGCTGCACTCTGGGGCAGTGCTGATGTTTAGACAGTCAAAGTGGTCCTTGAAATGGGATTTGTCCCTGTTAATTAGGGTTCCACTCCACTCCAGATAATCTTACAATCCAACGTCCTAATGGTCAGCAAAGTATACCAAGACTCTCTAATGCCAGGCTGCATAGTGTAAAACTCCTTCCTGTTTATTCCCTGTTTATTTCCTTTGCTTTTATTTTTTGCCGTTTCATTTTTGATCCATGGATGATTAAATGACATGTGCCTTTAAGGCAAGCAGCCTGTGTTTTTAATTAAAGCAGAAGAATCAAGAAATCTGCGCTGGTTTAAACTGGAGTTGCAGACTTGCCAGCACCAGTGAGAAATATGGGCAGGGACTCAGGTTTGATTTATTTGGCTGGTGGCAAATAAACGGGCCCAAAGGGCTGTGAGCTGCCTGGCAACAGTTAGTGATTGGGTCTTATCCCAGTGGGATACTTCAGAGACCTAAGAGGGGGTTTCAGACTTGATTCTGGAAGATTCTGTTGAGAACAGATCCAGTTGACTCTCTCCAGAAAGCTGATATGAGCGTTATCTCTCCGGAAAGGCTGTGACTGTTGCAGTCCTGAGCTACAGAGGCCTGAAGACAAACCACAAACTGAAAGGAAGGTTTGAAGAGAAATAAAGTGCCTCTTCAGAAAAGTTGTAAGTACTGCATGTCTAAACTACAGGAAGACAGGTACAGACTGCAACATAGACTTTAATCTGGAAGCTTACTATGAAGAGAAGTGTGCGAAGAACCATCATCCAAAACAAATACTCTTGTTCCTTTCCCCCCTTGTGTGTTTGTCTGCCGTGTGTGTGTGTATATGGGTGGGGGTAAGTTAATGATGGAGTTAGGTATTATTTAACCAACCGTATTTCATTATAGTCCTTGTTATATTTAAACAGTAATTGTATTTACCTTTGCTAACCTGGTGACTGTAATTATTGGGCAGCCATGGGAAACACTTCAGGTATTTTTCTAGAATTATTGGTTAATTCACTTGTGTTGTGACTCCGGGACAAGTGGGGTTGGAATTGACCGCGCAATTGCCCAGCAAGATAATTTAAGGTTTGGGATGTTTGGAGCGGTAGATGCCGAAGTTTGGTTACAGTACGAGTTAAGAGACACCAGGTTTGTAGCAAAATAACAGATGGTTTCAAAGCTGCTAAGGTTTCTCTTTAAGTTGTGTGAAAGAACTTCGCAAAGGCAAATAGTTGGTAGGTGAATTAGACATAGATGTACCAGCTAGAGCTAGGAAGGTGGAGATAATTGACATGATTGGATTAGCATTTAAATTTGAAAGAAATGTCAGAAACACAGCCTGGGTTATGGCGACTATCAGTAGATTTAGCCAGAATCCAGCTACAAATGAAACAATTAGAAATGCAGCAAAGAGAAAGAGAAATGGAAATGCACCAGAATGAAATGGAGAGGAGCCATAAAGAAAAGGAAAAAAAAATGGAGGTGGAAATAAGCAAGTTGGAATGAGAGACTTCTAGATTAAGGCACTAGAAGGGGCTGGTTTAGCACAAGGCTAAATTGCTGGTTTTTAAAGCAGACCAAGGTAGGCCAGCAGCACGGTTCAATTCCCATACCAGCCTCCCCGAGCAGACGCCGGAATGTGGCGACGATGGGCTTTTCACAGTAACTTCATTTGAAGCCTACTTGTGACAATAAGCGATTTTCATTTTCATTTCATTTTCATTACAAATTAGTGGAGAGCTGCCAAAATGTATACGGGGTCTTAATCCTAAAATGGAATCCAGTGGCAATATGTTTACGTTTATACAGGCCCATCCAAAATTTGTTGAGTAGGAGGTAGAAACCGACAACTGCCTCAGAATACCAAATTGCCCTCTACAGCCCTCACAACACAAACCGCCCTCTACAGCCCTCAAAACACAACGGCCCTCTACAGCCCTCACAACACAAACCACCCTCTACAACCCTCACAACACAAACCGCTCTCTACAACCCTCACAACACAAACCGCCCTCTACAACCCTCACAACACAAACCTCCCTCTACAACCCTCACAACACAAACTGCCCTCTACAACCCTCACAACACAAACCGCCCTCTACAACCCTCACAACACAAACCGCCCTCTACAACCCTCACAATACAAACCGCCCTCTACAACCCTCACAACACAAACCGCCCTCTACAACCCTCACAACACAAACCGCCCTCTACAACCCTCACAACGCAAACCGCCCTCTACAACCCTCACAACGCAAACCGCCCTCTACAACCCTCACAACGCAAACCGCCCTCTACAACCCTCACAACTCAAACCGCCCTCTACAACCCTCACAACACAAACCGCCCTCTACAACCCTCACAACACAAACCGCCCTCTACAACCCTCACAACGCAAACCGCCCTCTACAACCCTCACAACGCAAACCGCCCTCTACAACCCTCACAACACAAACCGCCCTCTACAACCCTCACAACACAAACCTCCCTCTACAACCCTCACAACTCAAACCACCCTCTACAACCCTCACAACTCAAACCGCCCTCTACAACCCTCACAACACAAACCGCCCTCTACAACCCCCACAACACAAACCGCCCTCGACAACTCTCACAACACAAACCACGTCTATAATCCACACTAGACAAATCATCTTCTACAACCTACATCATATCACAAATCTCTAGTATAACCACACCAACTGCCACATAATCAACCACCTCATGGGATGCTAAACTATAAAGCACGGAGTATACCAACAGCCTACTGCAAAGGCAATCCAGTACAGATTAAGCTATGATGTTACCACAACTTTTAAAGCAAAACGTAATGCTTGCAAATTTAAGGTGTGGCATAAACAAAGTACAACAACGCCCTTTCATGATTTCTGATAAAAAGTAAACCAGCAATGAGATATTCCTTTTTTAAAAGAACTTCCAATTCAGGGACAATTTAATGTGGCCAATCCATCTTTTGGATTGTGGGGGTGAGGCCCACACAGACACGGGGAAAAAGTGAAAACTCCACATGGACCCGGGGTGACCCGGGGCCAGGATCAAACCCGGAGTCTTGGGTGCCATAAGGCAGCAGTGCTAACCATTGCGTCACCGTGCCGCCCGCAGTGAGACTTTGCTACATCACATTCAGCATTTAGTCTGGTGACCTGAAACTGCCAGCATTTGGGCAATTCACCTCTCAGCGAATCACCGGTACCAGACACGTATCCATCATGTAATGTGTGCGTGTGTCTGTTCAATTGATCGTTTCAACTGACAGGTTATTAAATTACAACAAAAAAAATTGCATTTGCCTTTCCCAATATAAATATCGAATCCTAACTTGTTTTAAAATTGCTGAAGGTGAGCTTTTTCCATTAAAATGGGAATATTTGTGCCTCGTCTTACCCACCAGTAAATATCAATGATGCCATTCTACACAAATCAGTAAACTTCAGCCTTCAACCGCCATTATCCAAAGGGGAAAGGAAATATTTCTTCACCATCCCTGAACTGAATTCACCAGACTTTGAGGCTCCTTTATTGGAGTTGTGTTGTCTGTAGTCATCTTTGAGCTTTTCTTAAATGAATGGGTCATAAAATTATTCCCAAGTTGCCATGGCCCGGGGAGATTAAGGGAGTTTAGCTATTAAAAACAAGTACTTTAGAAAGCAATGAGGGCAGCACGGTGGCTCAGTGGTTAGCCATGGGACTACGGCGCTGAGGCCCCGGGTGCGAATCCCGACCCTGGGACACTATCCATGTGGAGTTTTCACATTCTCCCCGTGTCTGCGTGGGTTTCACCCCACAGATGTGCTGGTTAGGTGTATTGGCCAATAAAATTGCCCCTTAACTGGAAAAAGAAAACAATTGGGTTCTCTAAACTTACGAAAAAAAGACAGCAATGGAAGTGAATCAAGTCTTTATTCTCATGGCAATTCAACAGTTATTTATTTATAAAAACTGGTCAATTATTTCCAGGATTCATTTCTATTTGGCTTGAGCAGGATGTACATCCGGGCTGAACATGGCCACTCCGCCTAAAAAGGGAATCGGCCAGTAGAACATGAGGCGTGACCAAATCCAATCTTTTTTGGCCATCACTTGCCTCACATTTGCTTTCAAAATGACATCTCCAAGTTACGACATGGACACAACAGAGGCCTAACAGCTGGCCATTCTAGCCAATACAGCACCCAGATTGTTTTTTTTTAAATTGCACTCTGTATTTTCTTAGTCCTCAAGAATTTGATTCACCACAGTAAATTATTTGGAATCCTGCGGTGGTTCAGATGGCAATCAAGGGATTTGTACAGTCACATTTAATGAAACTTTTGAAACAAGAATGAAGTCAACAATGCTTGGCAATAGAAAGACGAGGGTTACAGGCGCTGACCCCTACTGTACGCTAAGCGGGTGAGGGTTTGCAATCTAAATGCAGCATATATAAAAAATACTGCAGATGTCTTTCCCAAACCAGTATCTAGAAAGCAAGGGTCATCTGGACTCGAAACGTTAGCTTTTTTCTCTCCCTACAGATGCTGCCAGACCAGCTGAGTTTCTCCAGCATTTTCTCTTTGGTTTCAGATTCCAGAAGGGGGGGGGGGGATGAACTAAAAAGCAAAAATTGTTTTTTGGCCAGAATGAGTTGTCTATGTGGCAGCTGAGTTAGCTCCGCACAAAGAAAAATCAAATGATTTTTCAAATTGTCATTTTAAGGACCCAACAAAAGCTGGAAATCGGTGGTTTCACAACCCGAAAATACTTAGATATTGTGGAGAATACTCAGAAAGGTTGATCTAGGGTGTTGCTAAAAATTTACAACACAGAAATCACAAACACCATTACTGTGGGAGCCTGTCAAAAGCAATACGCATAGGAAACTTTGCTATGAAGGATGAATGGCAGTGCCATCTTGGATTTCTTTACAGAATTTCAAATAACCAGAGATCAAAAATCTACCTGACCAGACCAGTTTGGACCCATGCCAAATCGAATGCAAAAAGTGGTTGTTCCGAAGAAGAAAATATTGAAATTACCGGAGTACATCAGGTCTAGATAGGAATTCAGGCGAAGTCCAAATTAATACATTTTTCTGCTCTTTTGGTGGACTTGCTGATGAAGTAATTCTAATGTACTGATTTGATGAATCCAAAACCAGCTTTGATAAAATGGTAAAAGCCTTTGACAAATATTTTAACCTTCAAATTGTGGAGCTCACGGACATTAAAAATAAGGATAGAACCCCCCCGTAAAGCTACAAAAGAGGTAAACCGCACAATGGTGCCAGAGAGGCGGAGAACATGCCGGAAATTTTAGAAATAAATATTTTTGAAAATCCTGACACATCACCTGAACGGCAACAGCAGGTGGTCACGCTGAGCCAGATTTCTGGAAAAATGAAACTGACATCAAGAACTTAGAATTACAAGAAAAAGTAGTTCTCACAAAAAGAGTAAAGTGTCTCAAAAACAATTAGCACAAGTGCGATTACAGAATGTGATCTTGAGTAATAGTGCAGAGGAATTGTGCTCTGCTGAGGAAAGACTGATCAGTGCAGAGAACCAGCTTTCAAGTACAAAAGGTTAGTTTGACAAGGAAAAATGGGAACTGATAAGAACACTAGAATATCACTCGCAGGAAGCAGAACACTTGAAAACGGACTTGAAAAAAAAATTTCAAACCTGAAGACTGAAAAAAGCAGAAGCAGAAATGATAACCTTGAAGAAACAAATTTAGCAAAGTTAGATCTTCAATGAAAGCTTGACGAGATTCAAGCATCACAAGTCTTTAGTAAGCATCGTGGAAAATGCCTGGAACAGGAGAAAGAATGTCCCGTGCAGTTGGACAGTTTCTTGAAAACAGAATTAACAACCAATGCAGATTAAATTCTTGAACTTCGATCCAATGTGAAGAACATGAAGAATGAGATGCGCGGTGTGGATCAGCAAATCCAGACTCCGAACGCAGACAAGGAAAGTTCTACGAAACAGTCTGAAAATCTCACAAATGAATTTAAAACGAAGGAGCAGCCAGTAACCACGGGAAATATATTCCAAAAAGAACTGGGTGCCCAGGTGAAGTTGCAAAACTTAATTCTACAGATAGCTCGGAACTTACCAGAATAGTTGTTGAGCTGAATGAAATGATACAGAAGCTCAAAACTGGAATACAAGAGTGATCAGATTTGTGGCTCAAGTTGTGAAACAAGTGGGGAAAGATTGCACATTCTTGAAATGTAAACTCCCACATGCTTCACGAACCCAAGTAGGAAGAAAAACAAAATGAGCACTTCAGATGAGCAAAGAGTTTGTTCTCTCCATCAGGAATGGAGTAAGCCAATGACCATCCATAACATCAGATGGAGAACTGATAAGTAGCAGTTCAACTCCAAAGTTAAAAACAGTACAAAATATTCAGAATTAAGATCAACCAATAAAACGCCAGAACAACCACTTTCAAAGAAACCTCCTATTTAACAAGGTTTCCCCAGCACAATAATAATCTTTATTAGTGTCATGTTTAGGCTTACATTAACACTGCAATTACATTATTGTGAAAATCCATAGAGTCTACCACTCCTCCAATTGTTACAAAGACAAAAGCTGGATGAATTATAAAGCCTCCAGGCCATCTGAACTTGTAAACACTTGAAGAGGAGGTAATATAAGAAATGTAAATATGTTGGGTCAACTGGAATACATTGTAAATACGTTACATAGACCATACAGTGCAGAAGGAGGCTATTCGGCCCATCGAGTCTGCATCGACCCTCTTAAGCCCTTACTTCCACCCTATCCCTGTAACCCAATAACCCCTCCTAACCTTTTTGGTCACTAAGGGCAATTTATCATGGCCAATCCACCTAACCTACACATCTTTGGACTGTGGGAGGAAACCGGAGCACCCGGAGGAAACTCACGCAGGCACGGGTAGAACGTGCAGATTCCGCAGACAGTGACCCAGCGGGGAATCGACCCTCGGACCCTGGCGCTGTGAAGCCACAGTGCTATCCACTTGTGGTAAAGTGCTGCCCACGTTGGATAAAGAATAGGTGGGTGGGGGTGTAGTACAAGGGTCTGGCATAGAAACGGTTAACAGGGGACTGGATAAAGCACCACCCGCACTTTGGAGGTGTGAGTGGTGTAAGCGTGGAGATAGTTCTTCACTTTGACTTTACACATGTATATTGTTACTAGTGGTTAACAAACGCTCACTGTCAAACTATACAAGATTAAGAACTTCTTCACAAGACCTAATGAACGATACACAGCCTTTTACAACAATATTAACATTAGAAGAGAGTAGAGTAACTGAGGGCAGCATGGTGGCGCAGTCGGTTAGCCCTACTGCCTCACGGCGCCGAGGTCCCAGGTTCGATCCTGGCTCTGCGTTACTGTTCGTGTGGAGTTTGCACATTCTCCCCGTGCTTGCGTGGGTTTCGCCCCCACAACCCAAAGATGTGCAGGATAGGTGTTCTGAACGTGCCAAATTGCCCCTTAATTGGAAAAAATGAATTGGGTACTCTAAATTTATTTTTTAAAAATAAGAGAGTAGCTGTCATAGTCTGCTTTCAGCCAATGTTCGAAATATCAACAATAAATAGGTTGCCCCAGGACTCCAAATCCTCAACCGCATTTTGAGAAGGCAGATTCATAAATTGGCTGAAGTTATTTCATTTTCTTTTGTATTATTTTTCATCCATATTTCTTCTCGATTGATAATTCCTTCACTTACAGATTTGCAGGCAGCAGTCACCCTCCAGTGCTTCTACATCAAGTGTGGGTCAATGAGGCTGTCAAACAGTGGGAGGAGTTCAGAACCGAGAACAATCTGTGCTCATTCAGCATGCACGCATGTGTAGTTCCAGTAGGGGTCATTGTGTGCTGTTCAGGAATGGGAACCGTGCTCAATTTTAGTTTCTTTGTGCTTTGAGCAGTCGTGCTCCCCCACAACCCTTCCTCAACTGCTTCTCTGGCTCAAATCAGCTGACTCAAGCCTGGCTCAGGGATTAAACCTGGTGCTCCACTGAATGCGCATCTCTGAAGCTAGGACTTTGGGCCACACCAACGCTGTGAACATGGGTAATGAGAGACCATCGACACAAGACTGCCTGCTCAGCGTGTGCTCAGCCCTCCACCTCTTGTTTAAAATTGAGAGTTTGAATTAAAGTGTTGGTAAGTGGAGTGCAGCACATGCCAATTAGGTGAGCAGGTGTTATAGTAACCAGCTGGAAACTTCCTTCACTGGTAGACTAGGCTGGGAGAGGAGCAAAACATTGGCAATTTAAAACATGCTGTTGATTAAAATTAAACTGATGAGCAGATTAACCGACAGGGCAAGTTGAACAGTACAGTGAAAATTATGGGGTTCCTCATGAGTTGTTGAGTCACAACAAATCACTTATCCTATTTATGATATGTGTGCGAGTGTTGGACCAGGATAATGTGAAGTATTATGTTAAGCACACATGCTAAGTACACAGTGTATTGTATATACAGAACGTTTGATCCTATCCAGCTGGCAACCCATAAATATACAAACATTATGTTCTTGCATATCTCCATCTATGTAATATATCAGGTCACAATGTCTTACTTATCATTAGTAAAAAGATTATAGAATCCTGACAATTGTTCTGGCCAGAATTATGTATTAATGCCTGGTAAATGGCTTCTTTTGTCGAACAAGCTGAACTGCAGTAGCTCAGCAATAAAATCACTATCCATCTACTAATGGTCCTAATCAATGTTTCAATGTGTGTTATAATGGCAAAGGAGATCTTGAGACGATTAAAGCACATGAGCACAATTGCTCTCCTCCACACCGGCAGAGAGTTCCTTGGAGCAATTTTTTACAACTAAACTGAACATCTCTCTCTATCTCTCGCTCTCGCTCTCCCCTCCCCCCGCCCCCCTAACTTCTGGAACCACACCAGCTTTGGTATACTGTCACAATCTTGTAAAACAAAATCTCTTTCTGCAATGTGATGTGAAGCCACATGGAAACACTTGGCAGAACATTATGCTGGCAGTCATTGGAGATAAGGTAAAGATTGCCGGCAGGGAGATACGGAATTCGGGGGGGTGGAACTTAAACTGGAAACCTCCTAAGAAACAAACCCGCAACAGATTTAAAGTTACACTTCTTTTTTTCAATAATCAAGAGTCTGGGGAGCAAAAAGACATGGATTGCTGCAATGTTAACACAATAGTGACCAGTGCCATAGATTAGCCATGGTCAAATTACTGCGGATGTTGGAATCCAAAGCAGAAACAGAAAAGGCTGGAATATATCGACAGGTCTGAGAGCAACTGTGGAGAGAGAGCAGAGCTGGACGCCTCTTTAGTCCCCATCCTGAGCCGTTTCCAGCAGGGAGGCACCGAGTTGAAGCTGGTGTTGCTCCAGGGAAGGGAGAAGCTGAGAAAATCTATATGGAACAGTTCAATTAAAGGCACCAAAGTTGACCAGGGAGCAGGATTTGCATCCACCCGCCTTGTCTCAATGGATCAGATGAAAAGAAGAGGCACTCATCACCTTAAAAATTACCTTAGAGCTATTTGTGGTGTCTTCTCCAGGAGTTGGAGTGTGTGGGGGGGTGGGGGGGGTTGCCGTTTTGGGTGGCAACAACCAATTTCTGGTATTGGGGGTGCAGGTGGTCCAGGATTGGATGCGTCTTCGCAAGCTGAACTTTGAGTGTGGTTGGGAGGATGAAAGCGGATTTATCGAGGTGGGACAGTCTTCCCCTGTCGCTGGCAGGTCGGGTGCAGACAGTTAAGATGAACATTTTTCCATGTTTCTATTCTTACTTCAGTTCCTGCCGGTCATTTTGCTGAAGTCATTTTTTTAATGGGGTGGAAAGGTTGGTTTTGTCGTTTGTTTGGGCAGGGAAGGTGGCCAGGAAAGGATGGCTTCACTTCAGGGGAGCTGGCAGGTGATTGGGGGGGAGGGGGGGTGTCTTCCGAACGTTATGTTTTATTACTGGGCAGCGAACGAGGAGAAGCTGCGGGGCTAGAGTTGGAAGACAGATGGTGAGGTGGATTCTTGTAGAGGGTTGGGTTTGCAGGCCCTAGCAAGGCACTGCTTCCGTTTGCCCCTAGGAAGATTTGAAGAAGTCCTGTGGTGGTGGCCACGTTGAGGGTTTGGAGGAAATTTCGGCGACACATTAGGTTGGGAGCGGGATCGAGGCTGATGCCAATCGGGGATCACTGATTTGAGCTGGGGAGGATAGATGTGAGTTTCAGTGACGGGGGAGAGGGGTGAAGGAGATGAAGGATTTGTTTTTGGAGCGGCGGTTTGCAAGCTTGGAGGAGTTGAGGGTGAAGTTTGGGTTTCCGCGTGAGGAGGGCTTTCAATATATGTAGGTGTGGGACTTCGCTAGAAAGGTTTTTCCAATCTTTCCGAGAGCGCCTGTCTGCTCGGTGTTGGAGGAGGTGCTGTCAGTAAGGGGTTGGAGGGTGGGGTCATCTCGCCGATTTATGGGAGGATTTTGGAGGAGGATAAAATGATGTTAAAGCCAATTGCAGGGAGGAATTGGGTAGGCGCCAGAGGAGGGACTGTGGTGTGAGGTGCTGCAGAGGGTCAATGTCTTAACCTCATGCACGATGCTGTTTTTTTAAAAACCTACAGTGCCCAATTATTTTTTCCAATTAAGGGGCAATTTAGCATGTCCTATCCACCGACCCTGCATGTCTTTTTGGGTTGTGGGGGTGAGACCCACACAGACACGGGGAGAATGTCCACACAGAAAGTGTCCCGGGGCCAGGATTGAACCTGGATCCTCGCGCCATGAGGCAGCAGTGCTAACCACTGCGCCACTATGCTGCCCCTTTGATGCTGGGGTCGATACAGTTGAAGCTGGCGCATTCAAGGATGTTTGAGGGGATAGAGGATACTTGCGAACTGTGTGGGAGGGACCTGGCTAATCATGTGCATATGTTCTGGTCTTGCCCGAAGTTGGAGAAATTTTGGGAGTCGTTTTTCAGCACCATGTCAGCGATCCTCCATGTGGATTTGGAGCCGGGTCCCCTGGGGACTCTATTCGGGGCGTCGGACCGTCTGGAGTTGAAGCCAGGAGCGGGGGAAAGGTGTTTTCGCCTTCGCCTCATTAATTGCTCGTAGGCAGACTTTGTTGGGGTGGAGGTCAGCTTCTCGGCCCTGTGCCTCGATGTGGCTGGGGGATCTAATGGAGTTCTTACACCTTGAGAAGGTGAAATCTGCCCTAAGGTAGTTTGATTTTATGCATTTTGGAGAGCTAGTTACCGTCAACTGTTGGGGCCGGGTGTTAGTGCAGGCTTTATTGTACAGGTATAATGTTTATGTTTTGTAAAAATGTTAAAATGCTGCAAATTTGAATTAAAATACCTTTTAAAAAAACAAAAATTACCATCGAGAAAGATATAATATGAGCTCACTTTTATGGTTATGATAATGTACAGAAACTGTGAAGCTTTGCTCATGTCTTCTGGCACTGTCTGGAACTGTGATTATACCTCAAACTAACATACAGAACATAAAGCAGCTGTTAAATTTGATTTGAAGTTTGGAGTCTATTCGAAATGCAGTAGCAGAATAAAAGAATTTGCACGGTGAATTTCTTTAAGACGAAACGTGTCCCCAACAAACAAATTACGACAGCAGCTTTGTATTTTGGGGGGCCTGGCAATTAGGCAGCTGCGGACGCCTCATAGATGTAGAAGCTTAGTCCGAGACTGTGACAGTATGTGGAGGCTGCACAACACCACTTTGCCACTTCCATTACAGTGTATGAAATTCATCATCAAGGCATATTGTTTGAATGCGTACGGCTGATTCAAGCATCAAATTACCTCCTGTTATTTGTGTTGTCAGTGCTTGCCACATTAACTATCGTCAGTGTGTTACTTGATTTCACTTGGCAGCATGATAAACCTAATATCTGTGTCTTAACCACAAAATAAAATTACTCCCTCCTCCCCGCCGGACAACAGGCAAGAGGCTAGAGTTTGATTAAAGGCTACAATTGATGTTGATTCTCTTGGAATGGGAAGAAGAAAACAAAATTAGATAAGTCAGGACTCCGAATCATGGCCACTAATCAGTTAGTTCAACTAGAGAATGCAGTCATAGGACTGGGACCGGGCTCAGACTATTTCCCCCCGTGTACGAACATATCAGGCAGGAATAGGTCCAATGCTTAGTCAAATAAAACATTTGATTCACAGGAGCGGCGGGTCAAGTACAGATCGGAAAATCTTGCCACTGGAGCCATTTTCACAATGAAGGATCAATGAAATTCACACTGCAAAAACGGGATTCAGGATTGGGTACGGCAACTGACCAAATCAGCGGATTCATCTGCAAATTAATTAGCCTTTTCCAGGAAAAAAATAGAAAGAAATATGGGGCGGGATTTACCGACCACCCCGCCACGGGTTTTTCGGCGGGGGAGGCGGCCTACCATCGGGATCTGCTGGTCTTTTCCATTCACAGCACTCCTCGCCTCCGGGAAACCCGTGCACTGACGTGGGACTAAAATTTCCCGCCAGCGTGAACAGCCGATAACTCCCGCCCATGGTACCTCAGTACATCACTAACTGCTTTACAGCCATTGGGGTACTTTTGAAGTGGGGGAATTATTAGGTTTGTATTGAATCTAACTTTGTACATACATCTTACACAAATAAATATATCTTCCACCATCACTGAGCTATAGGCCAACTCTCCCACATGACATCTAATTCTTCATTGCAGTGAGTTCTGATCGAATATTTACTTGTTTCCCTTTTCAGATAGTGACCGCCCCCCCCCCCCCCCCCCCCCCCCTCCCTCCCATGCTAATTCATCAGTTTTTAACCTCTTACTCTCTCCGGAATACAAGCTAACATCTGTTGTTCCCAGAGACTGTGACTAATCCCCGATCATCACATCAGTGCGCTGTCCATCTATTGTTTAAGGATTTGCAAACATCGAGACGGTCATAATCATATTTGAGGCTTTGAAAACATTCGGAACTTTGTGACTTCTCCTCGGAAAAATATTTTTAAAACAAAATTTAAGCTTGAGTGGAGTGGTTCTAAAAAAAACCCATCTTTCCGGAGAAAGAAACGTGGATGTTCTGCTGTTCAGCCTCTGATTAAAGATCACCTCATGTGGATTAAGATAATACCTGCCTGAAGTCAGTCATTACTTCAATTTTTCTGAGCTATTAAATGAAGACACTTAAGGTGGCACCTTTCTTTGACCCATCTGCACCACAGTGCACACCAACAATGGGAATATTTATATACTTAGCTGGGCTGGGTTTGCTGTTTAGGGGGAATTAGGTCCAATGAAAAAAGATCCTTCTAGGTGCAACACTGCTCTGCTGAAAGACAGACCAAAATAAACCTTGGAATCCTTCAATAAGATCACAGCTAAAGATGCCCAATCTCCTGGTGCACTGAATGCAACCAATCTCATTTCTGAAACTTGCTACACTGATCAGAGTAGAAGATGTCTTTTAAAAAAACGTGCACACTTTCAAAAGGGTTTTTTATTAAAATTTAACGGCCCAATTCTTTTTTTTTACCCAATTAAGGGGCAATTTAGTGTGGCCAATCCACCTACCAGGCACATCTTTGGGTTGTGGGGGAGAAACCCACGCAGACACAGGGAGAATGAACAGTGACCCGGGGCCAGGATCGAACCTGGGTCCCTGATGCCGGGAGGCAGCAGTGCTAACCACTGTGCCACCGTGCAGCCTTTCAAAAGTGCTTTTAAGCAACAAGCAATAGTGTCACAAGGAATTCAAGCAATCCTTGAATTCAAGCAGGGCACAATATCTTCACATTTGAACAATTAAGAACATTCTAGCAGTACAATTATAAATCTAATCCTAACTTGGTGTTTCTGACTGAAGAATGCATTTTTGGGCTGTACAAAACAATGGTAAAATATTGGTGAGCCAAGGTCAATCACTGGCAGTAGTTGTGGTGGGGGCAATTTGAGGTGATAAATTCAGATTTTCTTTGTGCATTATCAGAGCATATTAATGATATTATGTGCTGTGGGAAAATAATTTAAGAATGGTTTCTCCTCCAGCCTATTTGTATCAATTTTAAAAGTTGCCATAATCCCAGATGACCATAGGCTGCCGCTTTCTGCTGCTTTCCCCTTTTGAGGGGGAGGGCTGACTGATGGCGATTTAACCTGAGGATCACCATACCTCAGGCAAGGGTCAAGGTTGAAAAGAAGGGGCCTTCATGAATAACCTCAGCCAGTACGGGAATTGGCCTTGCTCTGCATCAGGAACTAGCTGACCAGCCAACTGAACTAAACCGGCCCCATTGGTATCAATAGGCTAATTGTGTCTAAGCTATCTCAGAGTCCTGGGACATTCACATAGCAATGTGTAAACATATAAAAGATAAACCTTATCGTTTCCAGAATGTTAAGACTTTAAAGAAAATATCCACCATTATGGATAGGACTTAGATGAAATACACAAGTCTTGGTGTAAAATACTCTTGGCAGTTTTCTGCCAGTGCTAGAGGCTGTGTTTAGTGGATAAGGTCCTCAATATTGCACTTTCGGATCTGAACCCAGCATTATCACTAGCTTTTCTATTGTATTGGTACCAGTGTGCTAAAAGCAAAAATTATGCTTCAAGAATCATGCTTCAATTTGGTACCAAAATGTTTTTCATAGGAGATTAATCTCGTATTGCTTTCTGCGACATCAGCAATCACAGACATTGAGCCAACAATAAGAAAGAAAAGGATGTGTGCTTGTTTAGTGCATTATCATCTCCCTCAAGACATTCCTAAATAATGGGGCAGCACGGCTGCGCAGTGGTTAGCACTGCTGTCTCATGGCACTGAGGTCCCACGTTCGACCCCAGCTCTGGGTCACTGCCCTTGTGGACTTTGCACATTCTCCCCGTGTTTACGTGGGTTTCGCCCCCACAACAGGCTGGGTGAATTGGCCATGCTAAATTGCCCCTTAATTGGAAAAAAATAATTGGATACTCTAAATGTATGGAAAAAAAGACATTCCTAAAAAATTAATATCCGATGAATTACTTTTCTGAAGTGCAGACACCATTGTTAATTGGGTAACTACAATAACCAATTGGCCTAACTAAATGATGAGCTAATGAAAGGTATTGGTCATGTTAGAATGTTAAGCATGGTAGCGTAGTGGTTAGCATTGCTGCCTCACGGCGCCAAGGTCCCAGGTTCGATCATGGCTCTGGGTCACTGACCATGTGGAGTTTGCACATTCTCCCTGTGGTTGCGTGGGTTTCGTCCCCACAAACCAAATATCTGCAGGCCAGGTGGTTGGTCATGCTAAATTGTCCCTTAATTGGAAAAAATGAATTGGGTACTTTAAATTTATTTTTTTAAATGTTGGAATGTTGGTCCGAACACCAGGAGAATACTGGGGCCGATTCTCCGAGTCCTGCGCCGGGCCGGAGAATTGCCGCAACCACGCCACGATGCCCCGCCGCCGCCGTGCGATTCTCTGAGGTGCGGAGAATCGCCGCTATTTGTGCTGGCGCATTTGACACGGCGCCGGCCACGGGCTGCTGGGATCGGCGTGGCCACTGGAATCAGCGTGGCCGCCGATTCTCCGGCCCGCATGGGCCGAGCGGATACGGCAGACCCCGCAGGCGCCGTTCACCCCTGGTCGCTGCTGACGGGAACTCGGCGCAAAGGGTCGGGGGGCGGACGGTCTGTGGGGTTGGGAAAGGCGCTCTCTCACCGGGGGGGGGGACCTCCGATGGGGGTCTGGCCCGTGTTCGGGGCCCACCAATCGGCGGCCCGGCCTCTTCCCCCCCCCCCCCCCGGCCTACTTTGTTGCGCGGCTGGCCCCTGAACCCCGACGCCATGTTGAGTCGGGGCCGGCACGCTGAAGAAGTCCCCTGCGCATGCGCAGGTTAGCGCGGCCCAACTGCGTATGTGCGGGTTAGCGCAGCGCCCATTTGGCGCCGGGAAGGGAGGCTGGAGGGGCGTGAACCGCCCCAGTGCCATGCTGGCCCCCTGTGGGGGACCAAATTGGTCATCTCCGTGCCTGTATCGCGCCATCGTGAAACACAACGACGTTCACGACGGTGCGAACACTTGGTCTCCATTTTGGAGAATCGCCCCCACTATCTTTCCTTGAGCCTTTTTCATTCATCGTTGCATTGCTGCTGATGATTCACATCTACTGCTCATCTGTTGTGAGTTAAGTGGGTGTACAATCCAATTCAAACAAGGCTTTGTCACTTGCAATGGAGGCAGGGTCTATTGCTTCATGCCCTTTCCCATGATGGTGCTTTCCTGCGGCAACCTGAAGACACAGGCCTGGATTCTCCAACCTTACTTGACTCCGCCACCGCTGCCAGTGAGAATGGAGAATTTGGCGGGCAGCCACAATTACATTCACCACAGCAGGACCACGGGCGAGATCAGAGAATTCCGGCCATAGTTTTTCAAACTTCCATACTCTAGCATTGAGACTTTTAGTGCCAAATGCTTTGGTCATGTACAGACTGTTTCCAGTTGCTGAACTCAAGCTGGCATGAAATAATGTCTTGCTTGCATGAATCCTTGCATCTCTGTTTTGGTCACCCAAAGGGTCTATTGGCACCATCAGGCTTTCCATACAGGTCAAACTTTTGAGTGATCCCCCCCCCCCCCCATCCCCCATCTCCCCCCCCCCATCCCCCATCTCCCCCCCATCCCCCCCCCATCCCCCCCCATCCCCCATCCCCCCCCCCCCCCCCCCCCTCCCCATCCCCCCAATTCCACCTCCATACCCCACAGCCTAGTCCTGATCATGAGTCGTTCCTTTGGAAACTTTTACATCCATCAGAGGCACTGGAACAGACAGGAAGGACCTCGGTTTCATAACTAATTTGAAGGGGATATTGCTGACAATGTTGCATTTGGTACTGCACTGAAATGTCAGTCTAAATCATGTGCTCAGGTTCTGGAATGAAGCTTGAATACACAACCTTTGAACTCAGAGACAGCCAAATGAACCAAACTGACACCTGCTTCACCTACATATTTTACAATGCAAAATGCTCTCTGCAGAAACAACCCAAATTTACAATCAGAAGCATCACAAGATATCTTTTGACATTTCATGGTTCATATTATTCACACAGACTTAAATCTCAGTTAGCAGTTTTCATTGCAACATAGACAAGGTCTGCGCTTGGGTCACTGTCCGTGTGGAGTTTGCACATTCTCCCATTGTTTGCTTGGGTTTTGCCCCCACAACCCAAAGATGTGCAGGCTAGGTGAATTGGCCATGCTAAATTGCCCCTTAATTGGAAAAAATTAATTGGATACGCTAAATTCATTTTTAAAAAAGACATTCCTAAAAATTAATATCCGATGAATTACTTTTCTGAAGTGCAGACACCATTGTTAATTGGGTAACTACAATAACCAATTAGCCTAACTAAATGATTAGCTAATGAAAGTTGTTGGTCATGTTGGAATGTTGAGCACAGTGGCGTAGTGGTTAGCATTGCTGCCTCACGGCGCCAAAGTCCCAGGTTCAATCACGGCTCTGGGTCACTGTCCGTGTGGAGTTTGCACATTCTCCCGGTGTTTGCGTGGGTTTCGCCCCCACAAACCAAAGATGTGCAGGCTCCTGCTGAGGGGAATCAATTCTGCAGAAATCTGACCCACACAATTATGAACAAAAATCAACAAAATCTAGCTCAGTGTGCATTAACAACCCTAAATGCCATTTGACAAGTCAACAATTAAATCTGCAACTTGTGGTGCATCAAAATACTGCGGCTAGTTTTCGAGATGCCCAAAAGGAAAATCAGCAGCAGAAGCATTTTCCCATCTTTTCAAATTGATTCAATGATGTGCAGAGTGCAGCCAAGTAGCCACATTTAGTCTAGGTCATTCATTTTTAACATTCCTATCTACAAATACCATCAAGATGAACATGAACTTTTCATGACAGGAAGAGCTGAATAAGAACGAGGAGCCAAAATTGCAAGTTATTGTATCCTGTTGAAACCTGGATTCGCAATACAGCATGTCATTTTTCAAGCCTAAGACTTTTTCAAATGCTGTATTGAAACTTTCTATTATGTTTGAAGGTATGTGACATACAGAGGGAGAAACTACTTACTCCAAGAATGAAGGTCCTATCACCCACGGGCAGGAATCAATGAGTTATGAACGTCTTGCAAATGAAATATAATCAATGTCACTCTGGACCAATTGCCCCTTTTGCTTACGACATGGGTGAAAACATGGGACATGCGAACAAGGACAAATGCATTTGAAAATGACTCTGGTGAAATGTATTGGGAGGCCAATATCAACTCATTTTTACAATGACATGAGGAAACCATTATGCGACCAGACATGTGACATAAAGAAACTGTTGAGGCCAGCTCCTGTATCCAAATAACAAGCCAGGACAAATATGTCTGGGAGTAGAGTAACACAGTAAACCATCAAGGGATTCAGAAGATGCTGCAAACTACAGCTGTGAAACTGAAACATTGTAGAAATTCATCCAAACAGCAGTTTATATTACACTGATTGGTGTACTTTTACACAGTATTCTGAACTTTTAAAAATGGATTTCAGAGGTAGCAATGAAACTGGTGAATCAGCTGTCAAAAAATAATCTACTGCATCATAAACTGAACCATGTACGGTCTGATACAGGGAATGGTATACATAGTACATATCATGTGTCGGTCAGTGTTTCCACACATTCAGTTGTTAACCATTGTTAGCAAAGCTGTTAACACCTCCTTTACTCGGATTGCCAAATCTGCAAAATCACAAGAATTCCCAGTCTCTCCTGCAAACCTCTCACAGGTCACAGTACTGGGCCATAAAACCACCTTCATTCGGCATTGCCCTTGTCCACTTTTGAGCCCGACTCAAATAATTGAATGTATATCAATGTCTTGACAATGTTCAGCACATTATTGACTGGCCAGCAAAACTGCTCAGAACAACATGCTACACAAAATTACTGGATCTGTTCTCAGCAGGGCTGCTGCTGATCAATGCCTCAATTACGTGACTTCATACTTTTTTTGTTGCATTTTCAGATATACAAGTAAGTTTGCAATTTCTCACACTTCACCGACGTGAGCAGAGACAAGGCTGAATTTTTATTTTTTGAAAATCACTGTAATCTCCTTCTGGTAAATGTCATGCAAAAAAGAAATACACCCCAATTAAGAAAAAGAATACTTCAAATGCCTCTAGTATGATTACTAGACAATGTACGGTCACTAATACTGCAAAATCGTGCTAAAATGGAGGAATCAATTATTGTCCAAAAAAAGCAGCAATTCCTGATATGGTGCAAAATAAAAAGGATTAATTTTAATGTAAATTGCTTTATATCAGTGTAGTATGGTCCTTTTATGGTGCACTCACTTGAGTGATCATTTCTGATCATCTTTCAGGGTGGTTTATGTGTGACAGTCATGCAGTTTATTGTAGTTCTGTTGACATCTCTACATCTTATTGAAAAATCACAACAGCCCGTAATAAAAATTATCTTCCCTTTTATTTTCCTCAATATGACTCCCCTATCCCTTTTTATAAATTTAGAGTACCCAATTAATTTTTTCTAATTAAGGGGCAATTTAGCATGGCCAATCCACCTACACTGCACATCTTTGGGTTGTGGGGGCGAAACCCACGCAAACACGGGGAGAATGTGCAAACTCCACACGTACAGTGACCCAGAGCCGAGATCGAACCTGGGACCTTGGCGCCGTGAGGCAGCAGTGCTAACCCACTGCGCCACCGTGCTGCCCGCGTTTCTATTTTCTGACCATCCGCTTTGTGATGTATCTATTTGTAACTAGGGTCCCCACCAAAAGATTTACCAGCATTACCGGTTTGAATCAGAAATCTCCCATCGCAATTTGGAAGGCGAGATTTCATTGCTTCGCCCCTTTCCCTATTTCAAAAGTGCAAAAGAACTTCAATTTTGATAATGCCCAAGTGAAACCTGATGGACTATTGCATGAAGTTTGAAATATTGGGCACGATATAACGATCACGTTGCGCCGGTGGGGATCCGGATGCGCCTGTTAAATAATGGGAGGGGCCAAAATCAGGTAACGCAACGGGCGCGAATCAGTTCGCGATCTAACCGGACCTATCCTGGTGGCGGGTTCCAGATTCCTCCTGAACGTGGTGAGGGACCAATTAAGACTAATCTCCATCTCATTAGCAAGATGTAAATCCAATCTAACGGCCCTCCCGGGAAGGAACTGGGTCTCCAGCGAGAGAGAACATGGGCACTGTTAGGAACTGGTCCACAAAAGCGTGGTGTGACGGCACCTGGGAGAGTCTCCCAGGTCATTGAAGACCTCTGGGTAACCAGGAATAGGACACCCGGGCAGAAGCCAGACACTGTCAGGGTCTCAAGGTGCCAGAGTGCTCGAGTGCCAAGCTGGGGCCTGAGAGAGCCATGCCCATGAAAGGAAGGTAAGGGGAGGTATGGAGGGTGGGGGTGAAGGGCAGGTATGAAGGGGCCTACTAGAGTTTTGGATGGGTGATGGGTGGGGTCCTGAAAGGCGGGGCTGAAAGAGGCATGGGGAGGCTTGAAAAGCGAGGGGCCCTCAGCAACCCCATAGCGGGGTGTCTTCAATTGGGGGTGGGGGGGGGGGGCAGTGTAGAGCAGTGCCCATGTGTGTGGGGGGTGACATTGCCCCATGGGTGGGGGACCTTTAAGTTAATTTGGAGATTTGGGCACCCTTTGAAAATGGTAGCCTGATCTCGGAGGAGACGGTCTCACCAGCAAGTTCAGCGCCCCACTCCCTAAAATATTTCTAAGTGTGGGCTAGACTGGAGAGAAACTCCCCAAGGCCCCAGAAAATGACTACGGTGTGATTTAACATGGGAATAAAGAACCACAGTGAGCATGTTTAGCTGTGTGTTTCCCAGCGCTCGCTGTGCTAAGAAACACATGGCGATAAAACACCACTCGCATTAGGTATGGGGTCTCAGCGGGGAATGTGCGGCCAAACCGCACACAGCCCTGTTTTGTGCACAGAGGAGCTCCACTTGCCGGAACTCCTCAGTGTAGCGGGAAATTGGGATGCCATTTTTAAAAGGCATCCCAATCTCTGGAACCCCGAAGTGGTATCTAACCCCCCCAAGCCCCACTGCACTATGGGAAGGTTCCCTGCCCTCCCACATCCCTCCACCCCACCCCCTCCCAGGGTAACCCCTCAGCCCAGTCGCCACCATGCAAAAGAATGCTAGCTTGACACCTTGGCTGTGCCAACCTGGCACCCTGGCAATGCCTCTGCCAGTTGGCAGTGCCACATGGGCAACTTGACAGCACCAGGTTGGCACCAATGTGGCACTGCCAGGGTGCCAGGCTGGCACCAGCAGTGTCAGGGTCCCAACATACCCAAATGGTATGCACCTGCAGGCCTCCAATCCCTTGAGACCCCACGAGTGCCATTCCGGCTGGTCCCTGTTTGTGGAGACCAGTGCTGAGCAGCGCTCGCCTGGGGTCTCCGAGGCAAAGGAGATAGATCCCAACGCCTCGGATGCCTCAGGAGCCTGCACTTTAAAGCGAAACTAGCCATCTCGCTTTAATGTGCAGATTTACTAAAAAGTGACCGACCAATGCGTAAGCGGGATTTACATCGCAGCATCTTTTGAGATTGCAATAGACCTCATGAGGCATTGTGAGCCGAGTAGATCCCGGGAGTGGGGTCTCCTGGCTTCTATCGGCTATGCTGCGCTGCAGCGAGCTGCCTTTCAGGTGCAATGTGGCCGTGAAATCACGCCCCAAGTGTGTGTAAATGCCAATGTGGAGCTCACTGAAAATGCCGGCAGCAAACATTCACACCCAAAATAACACTTAGAAATGTTTCTGTTAAATCACACCCATTGATGTATCTCTTATATTGATAAAGCATCGTCAAGTGCTAACATCTTCAATTCTTTCAGAACAAAATATTGGGTGGAATTCTCCCGAAGTGTGATCTCGTGGGAAATGAGCTGCAATTCCCGCCTGGTGGTTGGACGCGATCTGGATTGCAATCCATCCACACTTCAAATTGTTTTGCAAGGGAAGTGAGGGGCACGAGATTTGCACTGGCATGGAGAGGGGCGAAGCCTAAATATGCCGCCAAGCCTGGCGTCACAAGAGATCTAGGCGCCAGTTTTAAAGGGCATCCCAAACTCAAAGTGACTGTCAGCTTCATCAGTGCACTGTTCAGCGTCCGACATGCACCCGATTTAGCAGCTCTCCCGCTATTCTCCCGACACAGCGGGATGTGCGCCGGGTGCGGCCGGAAAATTATCCTCATTGGATTGGCCTGAGAAAATGGAACAAGATACAGCGCTCGAAATGGGCAAGGACAACCACCATCTATCTGTCTGCAGCCACACTATATGTACCTAATCAGCAACACTCTGCAATAATTTTTGGGAAGTACTGAGCGCGTTCGATTTTATTACAACTTTAGGAGACAACTGAGGTATTTTGAAGGAGATAATGCTTAACTTCTAACCACTTGGCTTCTTAATAAAATTATCAGATATTTTTATATAGTGCTTGAAGTCATAACAATGGTACAAAATACAAAAAATAAATGCATTAATGAAGAGACACATTGATTAATGAAGATACACCTGCTCCTTTAGGGTGGTTTTTAATGAGTTCATAAAGGCATTTCTGTCCTGAAGTGTGTGTTTTGGTATCATTATTTTACTCCATGTGAGAAGAGCATTGAACCTTTATGTTGTTGGATCATCAAAAGGGTGAAATAAGGCATTTCATTTTAATTATTCAAAGAGCACACTTGTTAAAAGATTCTCCAGTTTTCACTTCAATCCACACCAAATAGGTAATGAAAAGTCACCCACTTTCAGAAAGGTTGATTGTCCAGCCTCTCCCATAAAAAACTTACAATTAAAATGCGCATAAGGAGCTCTGTGATTCCACTAAATGCTAACCAGCTTCTTGACTCAAATTATCAAATTCAGCTGCAAGTACAAAACTGTGCTTTGCAAACCAACGTACCTCACTGTCAAGTGAATAAACTGATTATATTCCCATCATTTTTTCTTTAATGTGGATCAATGCTGATCAAATTAATTTAACACGGCTCTGAAGGATTTAACAGGGTTTCACTGGATGTATGACATGTCAACAATTCCACCAATGAATATCAGAACAGAACAGCAGCAAAGTCAGTCCAGTACAACAGTAATGTCCAAAATTAAGCCCATGTTTCAAAGCTGAACATAACCCCAAGGCTTCCTATAATGAAAGGAAGCTTAGCATTTACCAGACACTGGCAGTACCACCATCTATGAAATTCTTTAAATCCAAATGTCTAGACATTGTCCAAGAGGGTTAACATTGAACATGAACATGTGACTAGACTTCACTATCAATCTGTAAAGGGAAGGCACCAGCTAGACTAGAATGTGTAGCCCATAACAATCTAATGGTGTCATTGAAGTAACTTTCCAGGCAATGCCATGTGTTAAAATAGAGTCATAATTTCTTATTGTCCCTTCTTTCTCCCCAGGGAAACTCTAAAAACAATTGTGAACACATTAATTGCAACAGTTCAAAACAAAATCTTTTTACAAAGTTGCGTTAACCCACTATTTACATCAGTTAAAATACATGGTGCACAGTAAATGAATTTTGCACCTCAAAGAGAAGGACACGATGTCAACCAATACCCCAAACTTTAGATTTCAGAACACCTTCTTAATCCAATTCATTTTACCATTAACCCTGAGGTCTGAAATAAAATTAAACTCTGCGGAATGTTACTCTGCGCAAATAACCATCTCTTCCTACAGATATCACTGACAAGAACTGATCGTTAAAAAGACAGATCTCATATCCAACAGTGGAAACATGCAATTCAAAGAGTGTAAAAACAATGTATGAGAAACAGATAGCAGGCATACTGACCTATTGCTTGTGCTACCATTGCTACGCACAGTGATGATGATACTGCAGTACATGAGGTTAAAAACAAATGCAAAAGCTTTCAATAAAAACTGCTGGAAAAGCTATACAGGACAAGTCCCATCTCCAGCACAACCATATTTATATCCCAGTGAAAGTTAAAATTAAAACTGTATTCCCCTGAATAACAAAAATAGTTATCCACAGCTTGCCCTGAGAAGTGACTTAAAAAAGTACTTCCAAACTAATAAATCGAAGTGAAATGTAAAAATTAAACAAATTTTGGATGCTTTAATTGAAGTTACAATTCATCCACTACTTCTATTTAAAGCACAGTAAGAAGTCTTACAACACCAGGTTAAAGTCCAACAGGTTTGTTTCAAACACGAGCTTTCGGAGCACGGCTCCTTCTTCAGGTGAGCCGTGTTTAAAGCAGGCAAACATGGGGACTGGGGCTATTAATCTTTTTTTCTCAATAGTAGGCGCTGGTGGTGGAAGGGAGTCCAGCTTCTGTTAGATCAATGAAGCTGGTCCTTCTGAAACAAGACACATCCCCCCAGCCAGTGCATTGGTGGCTTCCCATCCAACACCAAGCATGGTTAAAGATGTCCCTTACTTAACGTCGACAATCTGGCAACCTCTAAGCAAACTTCACAATTACTTTGTTGGTATTCGGGTGGTAGAAATGGCTATGTGCAACCAACACCATTCCATTGTCACATAAACAGAAACATGTAACTTGACTTGGGAAAACATTTTATCAACCATATTCGGCGGACTTATCCATAAATGCAAAAACAGAATCACATTAACACTGTAATTTTTCAAAGTGTGACTGAACTCTCGGTTGTATTTCCAAAACACTTCTCAATAAATGGTTATAATCATTTCTTAATAATTCACATCCAGTGCAAACATTCATCAGCCAACCAGAGGTGTGTTACACCAATCCCTTTCTTGGGCTGTCCTTTTTTAATTCCCCCGCTTCCCCCCCCCCCCCCCCCCCCCCCCAACCCAAAGTACTTGTTGAGTTGGCTTCCAGATACAACTGTTGGCATTTTATAACCTTCTCAGTCACAACTCAATTTGGCCAATTATAGTCAACGTAGCCACAGGATTCTCAATTCTCCATTGAAGGGGTACCTGAATATGATCAATTTAGCAAAATTGCAATGCAGAGGCCTAAAGCTTCTGTGACATGCGAGTTAAAGAGGTACACAAATCTCATGCAGGCCAAATCACTGTGCTCCTTCCACTCTTGAGAAAGTATCAACATTGTTTTCACACTTTCTTACTTTATCTCAACTCTTAAATGGTCGGGGTGGAGAATGCAAGCCAAATATCAAGGAAATACAGGAGAAATTACTGTCTACAGGAACAGTCCAGCTCTGATCGAGGATCAGAGGAAATTAGCTCAACACCAAGCTTTCCAGGATAGTTTTATCAAACAATATGAAGTGGGGTTTAATCATTGCTTTAAAAGCTTCAAGATTATATTATAAGGGGCATTTGTGGGGTTTTAAAAAAAATCTTAAAGCTGAATTCACATTCAAACATCCAGATTTAAGAAAGCAAGAATTTGTATTATCCAACTGTTCCTTACCTCCAGAGCTTCCAAGGTGATAAAACTGGCTATTCCAAATCCATCAATGAGATCTTCCTCTCCCGAGGTTGAATCTTTCCTGCGGCGTCTGGGGGGTCTGGGACGGGCTGAGGTTGGATTTTTGTTGCTGCCCTCTCGCTCAGACCCCGAGGAGGACAGGGTGTTGATCGCTCCCGAAGTGCCTCCACCACCACCACCACCTCCAGCTCCCTTGGCTTTTCTGTCTCGGTTCCTCTGGGTTCTGGACCGCCTACTCCGACGAAGCCCACTACACCGCGGGCCATCCATCGCACGACACGAGAATTCCCCACAGAGATGTGATCGCTTATAGAAATATATATTTTTTTCTCACTCAATAAAAATTAACAATAGCAATTCCACAAAGCCCGGGCAAAGCACTCTGCAGGAGGCGATGGCTGGATGCACGTCGTCTGTGTATTAATCACCCAGGCAAGAAAAAAATCCGCAAGGAGAGAATCCGTTTACAACTTGGATGGAGAAATTATTCCAGTATTCCCATAATAATTCCAAGCGAGCCGACGATCCAGGCAAAAATTGACCAAATTCCAAATGAAATTGACAAGAAAATCCCCAGGTGAAATTGACCAAATTCTCAAGTGAAATTGACCAGGTCTCCACAGTGCAGACTGACGTTGATTCTAGAATAACACACTTTTATACATAATTTTTTTTGCCCACAAGAGATACGAGGTTTTTTTTTTTAAATTCCCCCAATAGTTTCAGCAGCAGTAATCTCTCGGAATCCACAATAACCACGACCACAATTTGGTCCTTCCTAAAAATTAAAAATAAAATCATACACTTGCAAAATGCTCTTCCCTTCCCACTTGTAGCGACCCGAAAATAACTAGGAATTCTGGCTGATTTTTAGTGCCCCTTCCCATTATTTCTGCAATTTGATCCAGTTACTAAAAAAAAGGTGCTTCGCGACAAAATGATGTTTGATCCACACCTTTTCTCTCTTCACACTATCTCGTCCTCCCAATCTCTCCCGCACACATTCAGTCTCTCCCCCCCCCCCCCTCTTTCTTTCGGTGCCCACCTCCCCACTTCTCCCTCTCTCCTTCCTTCCCTCCCTCTCTCTCTCTCTCTCACCCCCACCCCCTCCCTTGCTTGCCTCTCTCTCTCTCTCTCCTCTCTCGCTCTCTCTCTCTCTGACTTCTCTTTGTCTGGAATGAAATTCACGCACCGTGCATCCCACCACAGTAGATTTCAGCTCCAGCCATCAGACTGAAGACTTTCGAAGCTGACGGGGTGTTTTTTTTTGTTCTCCAGATGCCGATCAAATGCAAAGAGGGGAGTGGGGAGGAGGGGGGATTGAAGGAGGGAGGGGGGGTTGAAAGGATCCTAATCGAGGAAAAGGGGGGAAAGGGGGAGGGAAGGGGGTGGGGGAGGAGATGAATAAGACTAGAGAGAGAGAGAGAGAGGGGGGAGAAAGACAAATCCTTTTGGAAAGAATGGAGCTTTCCCCAGTCTGTAGCACAGATCCACAGCCCCTTCAGCGCAGGGATAACAACTTACGCCAGTTCCGCTCATGTCTACTTCCTCACCAGGAAATAGTCCAACCAGTTTGGCTGGGGCATTTTTCCCAACCTCACAGATTTTGTAAAACGAGCCCCACTTGTCTTGAGGTGCCACCCGCTTCGGGGGTGGAGTAGGGGGAGGGGGCTTAGGGGGGGGGGGGGGGGGGCGTGAGGTTCCGCCGGCTCGGATACCGCAATCTTTTAAAGCCGGCGTCTTAATAACACCTCCTTCATTATGTTGAGCTCTGCATCTTGTGTTGCTCAAGTTCTGCTGAAGTGAGACAACAAACTAGGACAGCACGGGTTTTCTTTTTACTTAAAAATGTTTTTTTTTAACTCAGAGGCGCTAGCAGCCGATTTGCAAAATGACATGTTGAAATAGAGCCCGTGTGCGGTGTAATTGCAAACTCGCCTGGTTCCCCCATCGCTACATATTGTTCACCCCCCCCCCCCCCCTTAAAATGACACATTGTAAAGATGGACGGAAATGCCAGTTGTTGGGAATGATAATTCAGTGTGGCACTCAACTGGAACATGTTGGCAGTCCGAAGGAAGTTCAGACTTAGTTCGCCCCAAGTGGAAAATTCGAATTAAGGGTCACCTTCGGCTCCAAGGATTGGATCCCACCCTGAGCGGAGCGGGGATGAATCCGGGATCTGGTGCCATCTGGACGGGAATCCCGTCAATGGAGGGAATTTCATCCCCCATGTGAGATCTCGATCGGATCCGGGTGATCTACACAGCACCCCCACCCACCCCACCCACACACCCACACACACACAAACACAAACTCCCCCTCTCTTTCCTCTCAACCAAAGTCTCGGTAGTTTTCAAACTGATCGGTATTGGGTGCCCAAGGTTCGCCCATTGGAGGCAGTAGGCTCAATCGAACACATCCCAATGTATCCTCTGCGGCCACCCTGAGCAGGTGCAAGCTATCGGTGGACTGGGCAAGACATATTATTGGGGGGGGGGGGGGGGGGGGCGAATTTTAAAACGAATAAGCATTGGGTTTTCAGTGAGCTGGACCCAACATTGAGAGCACAGAATCGCCCAGCCGCACAGAAACACACAGCAGAAAATAAATGTTGGCAACAGGCAAAAATGTATAAGGCCACGAGTTTGGATGTCCTCCGACTTGAAATTGACAAATGTTCATTTATCTCTGATACACTTCCAACCATTGAGATCCAAGTTCAAATCTCTTTTTTTTTCTTTTTTGCCCCACACCAAAATCAAGCGTGGTTGAGGTTTTCAACCTCCCCGATATTCTTTGTTACCATACCAACTTGGAATTTATTAAGAAAAATATGCGACAATATGTTTGCAATGAAATGCTTAATTATCCAAGCTGTTGATTCCCCACATTGTAAATGGTCGCAATGAAACGTTGCAAAAGTCATCACGTTACTACTAACCACCCGCTCTTGGAACTTGCCACCCTGGATGACATTGTTACCACTCCACCACCCCCATTTATAAAACGTTTAAGGTGCAACTTGCACGAACCGCCCCGGTATTTGTAGGATGCAATAATTGAGGGGGGAGGTGGGGGTCAGGATAGGAGTGCAGCACTCAAGGGGTTAAGTGTTACCGGATCTGGCACGACCCATATCGGATCAGCTGGCAGGTAAAGGATGCTTCATCCATGGAACTGGCACATTCGGAATCAGTCACAATATCACATGACACTGAGCAGTCAGATTCCCTTGTCACTCAAATTCGGCCCTTTTAGTCTCTAACAAAGCTCTTTAAAAAATAGAACATTTAAAGGCGCGTGTAGAGTTGGGACTATTTCAAGCTTTTTTCATTTTTTTTTCGGGGGGGGGGGGGGGGGGGAGAACAAGGCCAATACCACTTGGTCCAATCTGACCCAACTGGTGCAAACCTCAAGTCCACAGAGCCAGAGAATGCACCTCAGGTTAGCACAGGACCAGGCCAAAAAGGTAAATTAATCTTTGGGTGTGACTTGTCATCCAAATTCGAAACTTGGGCCCATTTCCTCTTTCCGGTCCTGATCAAGTTACTGTGCAAAACCAGCAGACTTGGTCATTTTCCAGCATCTGTTTGTGTCAACAAAAAGATGGAGAATTTAAAGGGGCAGTGTGTCAGTTGTTGGGAGTTTTCAACTAGATTCACTTCCAGCAATAGCCAGGAACATAAGTTGCGTCCATAACTTTGGCAAAAAAGTCACTATGTTGAGAGCTGTGGCAAGCTTAATAGATTCTGCTGCAATGCCAAAGTATTCAATTTTTATATTTATCTCGGGTTTGGGTGGCATGGTGGTGCAGTGGTTAGCGCTGTTGCCTACAGCGCTGAGGACCCGGTTCGTTCCCGGCCCCGGGCCACTGACCTTTTGGAGTTTGCACATTCTCCCCATGTCTGCGTGGGTCTCACCCTCACAACCCAAAAAGATGTTCAGGGTAGATGGTTTGGCCCACACTAAATTGGCCCTTAATTGGAAAAAAAGAATTGGGTACTCTAAATTTATTTTTAAAAATCACAAATGAGGAAAGAACTTGCATTGGTATAGTGCCATTAGTGTGTTCGAGAGCACTTTGCAGCCCAATAAGTACTTTTGAATCGTAGTTGCATGCTGCGACATAGAAAATATGATTCCTATATAGGCAAAGCAAAATCCCACAAATAGAAACGGACTAATAATGAGAAAATTGAAACTTGAATTGTTGGGCATTGTCATTTTCAGTTGGATTATTTGTGATTTTCCCCAACCCATACTACTTTCCGAGTAGAGAAATGCAAACACTAAAATATGTCATACATTTTCTTTTGTACTTAATAACATTTACATTTTTCAAATGACTTTAAAGAAAAGAAATGGGCTAATGACAGGATCATCCTTTTTTTTTAAAACAATGCATCTTGAGGCATAAATACAGTCCAGGAAACTACGGAGAAACTGGGGAGAATAGCCATTATCTTTTACATACACCTGGGTTCCTGGAACAGCCAAAAGGTAGCAGCTCCAGCAGTACAGCACTGAAGAATCAGCCGAGACTTTATGTTTAAGGCTCAGGCGTGGGTTTTGAATCCACAACCATCTGACTCGGAGACAAAGGCACTACCATCTCCCAGAAAGAGTCAACTACTGCACTTGTGTGTGACATTTTATACATTTCCCACATTAACCATCCTATTGCTGCTGAGCGAGATCATTAATTTGTTCTGTGCTGTGGAGGCAATGTTCACTCACAAATTGGATGGGACTATCCAATCTCATGTCCGCTGGGATCCTTTGTCAACAGAGAGAGGAAACTTTAACCTCCTTGATCTCAACTGGATTTGAATACAAATCCAACATGTTCAATGGTATAGAAGCTGTAGTTGTTGGCCGAGCAACAACCAGTTAGCTGTATCATACAGCATGTATGCATTTTATGGACCACAATGTCTTGTAACAAGCAAAAGAACTGTGTAAAGTCTTGAAGAGTTTATTACACTCGGATCATCCAGATTAACACTTCAGCAAAATGTACTGAGAGGAACTTTGTTTGCTAATATGTCAACTATTTTCTAAATCAAACATCTAGAAATTATTTGAATTGCTAATTGACTACAGAATCACCCATAGGGCTTTCTGGGAAATCCTGGTTCATGACTACGCAGTGGTACTGGGGGAGAGTACTGCAACTGGGGAGTTGCCCCTTTTGTGACATAGGGCCATGTTGCCCTGCTGTCCAAGAAGGGAGATCTCTGTCTCCTACAGAACTAGTTTACAGCCTCCCTCCTCAGCACGGACTAAAGATTTTTGTCAGGGCAATGTCTCTCTGCCTTGGCTCTGTGCTGGACAACATGATCCACCCTGACCAGTATTACACGATCCCCGGCCGGACCATTTATGATAACATCCACCTGGTTCGAGGCCTGATCCACCATTCCCAGAGGGCTGGTCTGTTGAGGGCTTTCCTGTCCCTCAAATGGAAAGAGGTTAGTTACATTGGTTGTCCAAAGGGACTTGAGGGTTCAGGTGCACTGGTCCTTAAAATGCCAGGAAAAAGTGCAGAAAATAATCAAAGAGGTTAATGGAATGCTAGCCTTTATATCTAGAGGATTAGAATATAAAGACATAGGATTTATGTTGCAGCTATACAAAACCCTGGTTAGACCCCATTTGGAGTATTGTGGGCAGTTCTGGACAACACACCCAGGAAGGATATTTTGGCTTCAGAGGGAGTGCAACATGGGTTTACAAAAATGATACCTGGGCAGGGGTTGAGTTACGAGACGAGATTACTCAAATTAGAGCTGTTTTCGCTCGAATTTAGAAGACTAAGGTGTGATCTGATCAAAGTATTCAAGATATTAACAGGGAAAGACGGGGTAGATAAAGATAAAATATTTCCATTGGTTGGAGATTCTGAAACTAGGGGGCATAGTCTAAAAATTAGGGCTGGACCGTTCAGCAGAGTTGTTACGAAGAACTTCTTCAGTCAAAGGGTGGTAGAGGTTTGGAACTCTGTCTCCCACAAGCAGCAGTCGAAGCTAAATCATTTGTTAATTTTACATCTGAGATAGATTGATTTTTGCTGAGCAACAATACTAAGAGATATGGACCAAAGATGGGTATATTGTCAGGTCACAGACCAGCCATGATCTAATTGAATGACAGGCCAGACTCGAGGGGCTGAATAGCCTAATCCAGCTCCTAAGTTCCTATGACAGGGTGGATGCCAAATACTTACTCAGAACTCTGCAGGCATTCAGATTCAGGATGCAGTTCGTCACCCTGATCTGACCTCTGTACACTGCCACAGAGTGTCTTGTTAAGAGTTGGCAGCACCCTTTCACTTTGGGAGACGAGTGCATCAGGGTTGCCCATTGTTTGACCAGCTGTATTGTATCTATGCAGAGCCTTTTCTGCATCGCTTGTGGAGGAGGTTGTCAGGTTTGGTTCTGGGGGCAGCACGGTGGCACAGTGGTTAGCATTGCTGCCTACGGCGCTGAGGACCCGGGTTCGAATCCCGGCTCTGGGTCACTGTCCGTGAGGAGTTTGCACATTCTCCCCGTGTCTGCGTGGGTTTCACCCCCACAACCCAAAAGATGTGCAAGATAGGTGGATTGGCCACGCTAAATTGCCCCTTAATTGGAAAAAATAATTGGGTACTCTAAATTTATTAAATAAATAAATAAATAAATAAATAAATAAATAAATAAATAAAAAATAAATAGGTTTGGTTCTGCATGGACGGGGCAGTGGGGTGGTCCTTTCGACCACAACTGATGTTATGCTTCTCATGTTTATGGATCCTGCTGACCTGTGGAGGATGCGCAAGTGCCAGGCTGTGTACTCTGCTGTGTCCTCTGTCAGGATCACTTGGAGAAGGACCACCCTCTTCTACTTGGGAGTCCATCTTCGCCCAGCTGAGGAATCCTTGCCAACCAATTGATTGAAGCTGGAGACCAAGGTCACCACTCACCTGATGAGACTCACGCTCGACAAGACTGCTCCGAATGCTGTCTTGCAGGAGTCAAGTTTTGGTCATAACCCAACTAATTGCCTCCATGCTGTGGTGCCGATTGGTCATTTTGAACCCTCCCCCTGATTTTGTCCCAAAAATCCAGAATCGGACAGCGAAGCAGGTCGAACAATCTAATGCCAGCATTTATTTTTGTGATATTTTTAATTTTAAAAGAAAGACAACAAAGCGAATAATCGTTCAGAAAGCATAGATTTGTGTTATTATAAATCACACGTCATGCCATTAGCATAATCATCCCTTGTGTTTGCTGACCTGCACTGAATCATTGTCCAGAAATGCATTCATTTAAAAATTCTCACCCTTGTTTTGAACTCTCTCCATGTTCTTGCTCCTGACTGCCTCTTTGACCTCCGCTGACCCAGAACCCTCTGTAATCCTTGATCTCTTCCGGTTTTGAGCATCCTCACTCGAAGCCATACTTTCAGCTGCCTCAGCATTAAGCTCTTGAATTCCCTCGCCAAACCTTTGTGCATCTCCACCTTTCCCTCATCTGTTAAGACGTCGCTTTGATCGAGGTTTCAATTACCTCCTTATATCTCACGTGATCCATTCTCAGTTCTGTTTTAATAACAGTCCCATGAAGTGCCTTGAAACATTTTACTATATCAAAGGCACTATAGAAATTCAAGTTGTCGTTAAGCAACCTTCTTTGTTGGATCTTACATCAATATATTCTACTCGGTTATGTTTTTGTATTTATTCTTGGCACCTGCACCCTGGAAAGTGTGCGAAAGCAAATCTTCCAGAAATCAATTGCTTTTAAATTTTTACCTCGGCTGGTAGCAGTGAGGTATATTATTTTTGCCAAGGTGATCGCAGGAAGAATCAATGTCACTCACTAGGTTCACATGGAGAGGTGACGCCATTGGTTAATTTCCCAAAAAGGGCAATTGTACTCAGCAAATTCATTTGGAGCCACAACTCCACCTACTAATTTGACACAGAAGCAAATGTATAGAGTTTGCAATTATGCAAAGTAATTGCACAAGACTCAGCAAAAATCACACAAACTATCAGATTAAATTCACACAGATACAATCGCTCTGAGCAAATCTACATGGGGCAATCCAACACATAAAGCAGGTTCAGGAAAAGAGACAGGGATACTCAGAAAATTTGCACATTCTCTCACTCTCCCAAGTTTACATCAAGGCAGTTACAGTCTGAAATTTTCAAAACCAAGACAAACCTACCTCAGCGAATTTCCCTGAAGGGCCAACCAACTTGGCAAGTTCACAGGAGGCAATTAAGCCAAAGAAAGTTCACAAACAGAAGCAACGGACATAACCAATCCCAGGAAAAGCTGGAAACACTCTCACCATCTGCAGAGAGAAAAAGGTGAGTTAACCTTTCGAGTGTGAAAGCCGATCTGGCAAGGTGGGATGGTCTCCCTCTGTCACTGGTGGGTTGGGTACAGGCGGTTAAAATGAATGTGTTGCTGCAATTTCTGTTTATTTTTCAATGCCTACCGATTTTCCTGCCAAAAGCTTTTTTCAGGGAGATTGAGGGAAGGATTACCTCGTTCATATGGGGAGGGAAGGTGGCCAGAGTGAGGAAGGTGCTGCTACAGAGGGGAAGGCAGGCGGGGGTTTGGGTCTCCCGAACTTGATGTACTACTACTGGGCGGCGAATGTGGAGAAGGTGCGGAGCTGGGTCAGAGGGGTTGATTCCCAGTGGGTCAGAATGGAAGAGAATTTGTGCAGGGGGTCAGGACTGAAAGCACTAGCAACAGCGCCGCTCCTGATAGCTCCGGGGAAATACTCAGGGAGTCCGGTATTAATACAGTAGCTTCATTGAAAATCTGGAGGCAGTTTCGCCCCCATTTCGGGTTGGGGGCAGGGCAAGGGAAATGCCGATTCGGGAGAACCACAGATTTGAGCCAGGGAGGTGGGATGGAAGTTTTCTGAAATGGGAAGAGACGGGGATTAAGATGCTAAAAGATTTGTTTCTTAGATGTCGGTTTGCAGGATTGAGGGAGCTTGAAGCGAAGTATGTTGCTGGAGCAGGGAGAAATGTTTAGATACATGCAGGTCCGAGATTTTGCCCGGAAGGAGATACAGAGCTTCCCATAGGAACCGGCCTTGACATTGCTGGAGGAGGTGCTGACGACAGGGGGACTGGAGAAGGGGGTAGTGTCAGCGGTGTATGGAGCTATTTTGGAAGAGGATAAGGCACCACTGGAAGGGATCAAAGCAAAGTGGGAGGAAGAGTTGGGAGAGGTTATAGGGGAGGGGGTCTGGTGTGAGGTGCTCCGGAGAGTAAATGCCTCCACCTCATGTGCGAGGTTGGGGCTGATACAGCTGAGGGTGGTATACAGAGCACACCTCACAAGGGCGAGGATGAGCTGATTCTTTGAAGGAGTAGAAGATGGGTGTGAGTGTTGTGGGGGGGAGGGGGGGGGGGCACTAATCATGTTCATATGTTTTGGTCCTGTCCAAAGCTAGAGGATTACTGGAAGGGGTTTTTTAGGATAATTTCCAAGGTGGTGCACGTGAAACTGGACCCGGGTCCCCAGAAAACCATATTCGGGGTGTCAGACCAGCCAGGTTTGGAAAAGGGTGCGGCGGCAGGTATCGTAGCCTTCGCTTCATTGATCGCCCGAAGGCGGAATCTGCTGGGATGGAGAGCAGCCTCTCCACCCTGTGCCCTGGCGTGGCGGGGAGACCTGTTGCAATATTTGACCCTTGAGAAGGTTAAGTTTGAACTGAAGGGAAGGACGTTGGAGTTCTACAAGTCATGGGCATTATTCATTATGCACTTTCAAGAACTGGATAACATCGAACATTAGTTGGGGGGATGGGAGGGAGGGTGGGGGAGAGGGGGGCTGTGTGTATTAAGGGTGACTATGGGTCATCCACGATTCCTTTTTGTCATTTGTTTATGTAAACATGTGGGCTGATGTTTGTGGGTTGGTGGGAGAATGGGATTGTTATTGTTCTGGGGATTGACATATTTGTTGCTGATTATTGTTTAATGTTGGTGGGTGTAAATTTGGGAGAAAATGTGAAAAAGGAGGAGAATAAAAATATTTAAAACAAACCTTTTGAGTGTGGGCTCCTGTGCCAGAACAGTATTGTGATCCAGGGTTCACACTAAAACATTGGAGGTCATGTTAACCTAATCCTGTCTGGGGAGAAAATGGCTGAATCTGATCAGCTGCCCGTTCAACACCCTACTGATTTTACATTGCAATGATGCCAAAGAATGACAGACTTGCATTTGTATCGTGCCTTTCATGAATTACCGAACCATAGAATTGTTACAGCTCAAAAGTGGGCCATTTGGCCCATTATGCTCTGTGCAAAAGCTACCCAGCTAATCCCATTCCCCTTCTGTCAGGTCATGGCAACGCACTTACAGCCAATGAGGTAGTTATGCAGTGTTGTCACTGTTACGATAAAAAAATGTGGAAGCCAATCTGCACACTGGAAAATTCCACAGAAAGCAAGTGAAATGACAGGCCAATCTGTTTTGTGATGTTGACTGAATGATAAATATTGGAAAGTGAAATTGGGCGGAATTTTAACTTAAAACAAAAATTACAGTTAAGATCCCAACGGCTTCCTGTTGGTTAGGTTAAATGAATATTGCCTCCATTAACCTTTGCTCTCTCCCCAGATGCTGGCAGGGTCTTTTCCCGCATTTTCTGTTTTTTTGCGTCAGATTACTAGAATTTTCACTTTTTGTTTTTTTGCCCACAGTGAAAGCCCAGCAAGCTCACAAGGAGGAGAGAAAACGAAACACAGTAAGTTCACAAAAAGGCACAACCACACTCAGCAGATTCACACACAGATAGGCGATCACTGCAAAACAAGTTCACATGGAGAGGCAAACAGATTCAGCATAAATCTCAGAGGAAATCACACTCTGCAAGATTGCACACAAATACATCCAGTTAATTCACAAACACACACATGCACGCACGTCGTGATTCCCAGCAAGCTCAAACACACTCATCAATTTTACATGGAGAGGCAATCACACTCAGCAGGTTCAGACGGAAGAGTAAATTACATTCAATAATATCACCAAGAGGCAATCGCTGGAATTTCAGATGGAAGAGCATCCACGCTGATCAGATTCACATGCAGAGGCAATCACACTTGGCAATGTCTCACACAGGGGCAATCACACTCAGTAACTCACTGGAACTTTACACAGGATACAGTGCTTTTAAAGATGACTGAAATTGGCGAGATCACAGATCGGCACAAAGAGTTCCTCTGGAAGCAATCCTACCCATCAATTTTACATGGCAAGGCACACTCAAGAAATGTACACACTGAGATACTCACACGCATCAAGTCCACATACAGACAGGCAATCAAAAATAACAAATTTACACAAGAGAGTGCTTTTAGAGATCAGAGTGGAAGCAATTCATGCACAGTTAAAATTACACACCGCAAAATCACATGGAGGAACACTCACTCTGCAAGTCCATATGATGCGATGAACAGATTCAGCAAGTTTCTTTGCAATGAAATGCACAAAATGTTCTTGTTTTGTCCATGATCTAGTTTAGAATTGGCTTCTTCAATTATTTCATGGTACAGAGGAACTAAAAAGCTGCTTTATTCAACAACATCAACTTGCATTTAGTTAGCACATTTGGTAAAACATCGCTAGATGCTACACAGGAACATTATCAACCTTTATTTTTGAATTTAGAGTACCCAATTATCTTTTTCCCCAATTGAGGGGCAATTTAGCGTGCCCAATTCACAGACCCTGCACATCTTTGGATTGAGGGGGTGAGACCCACGCAGACAGAGGGAGTTTCCACATGGACAGTGAACCCGAGTCCTCAGTGCTGTGAGGCAGCAGTGCTAACCACTGTGCCACCATGTCACCCTCAAATTTGACACCTACAGAAGTAATGCAATATTAGGACAGAGGTGCATTTTAAGGTGCATCGTAAAGGAGACGAGAGAGGCAGAAAGGTGCAGGGAAGCAATTAAACAACCTCGGGCCCAGGTAGCTAAAGCCAATAGTGAAGGAGTTAAAATCAGCTTGCGCAAGATGCAGAATTGGAGGAGTAAAGACACCTCAAAAAGTTGCCAGGCTGGATGACATTACTGAAATTGACATGAGTGTGGTTATTGATGGGTTTCAAAACATGGATGAGAATTTCAAAAATCAAGACATTGCTGGATCTGGAGCCAATATAGATCAGTGAGCATAAGGGTGATGGGAGGAAGGGACTTGGTGTAGCAAGTAGCAGATGTTTAAACTTGCTGAAGTTTATGTGGGTTGGAAGGTGGGAACTTGGCCAGGAAAGAATTGGAGACTGCAAATCTTGAGATAACGAAGGTTTGGGTGATGACTTCAGCAGCAGATAAGCTGAAGTAGGGGCAGAGTCTGGCGGCATTATGAAGGCCAAACCAGGCAGTTTTGGTACTGGAATGGAGAGGTGGTTGGCAGCTCAACCTGGAGTTAAATACGATGCCAAGGCTACAAGCAGCCTGGTGAGCCTCAGACAGAGAGAAAATGGAGTTTGCTCTGGGGAACATAGGAGTAAGAATAGGCCAATCAACCCTTTGAGCCAGCTCTGCCATTCAGTAAAATCATAGCTAATCTGTGCGTGGTCTCAACTCCACTGCTCTGATTGCCCTCGATACCCCTCAACTCTCTTGTCTATCAAAACCCCTCAGGATCTGAAATGGTTCAGTAAGATCACTTCTCATTTTCCTAAATGTCAATTCAAATGGCTATAGGCCTAACAGTTCAAACTTTCTGCCAAGCTCCCTCAAAATTCCTTTTTTCCCTGCTGGGTTATGGGGTGAAGACTGTGGGCAGGATTTTCCAGTCCTGCCTCCCCATGGCGTGTTTCCTTGCGGCAGAGGTGGCTCACCGTTGGCGGCCAATGTGATCTGCTGGGCCAGTGTGATCTGCTGGTTCCGCTGATACCTACGCCGTTTTGTATGCTGGCCAATCCTGAACCTGTCGTGAGCGGGAAGGGCTGGAAAATCCTGCCCTATGTCTCTGGTTTTCCAAGTATTTATCTGGGGAAATATCTGCTCATACAATAGTGGGTGTCAGTGAAGCAGTAGGGCAAATGTAAGTCAGTGAAGGTGTGAAGGCAAGTGGTGATGAAATAGAGTGAGATGTCTTCGGTGTATGTGTGAGATCAACTATCATTCAGTTGAGATGTTGAACTGAAGCTCCACCTGCCCTCTCAAATGGGCACAAATGATCACACAACACTATTTGAAGAAAGGACAAGAGCGTTCTTCCAGTATCCTGGCCAACATTTATCCCTCAACCAACACCTAAAACACATGATCCTATCATTTATCAGATTGCTGTTCAATCTTGCTACGTGCAATTTGGCTGGCAAACATCCAACATTACAACAGTCACTGCCCGTCATTACTTCATTGGCTGTAAAGTTCTTTGAGATCTCCTGAGGTGATAAAAAGCACCATAAAAATGCAAGTCCTTCCTTTTATCTGTCTGCCTGGACTCGTTCTGGGACCTTCATGAGCTGTCAGGAATCTCTGAAGGTTATTAGTTTCAAACATTTAGCTACCGTAAATGGTGAGAAAAATAAATGGATCCACTATATTAAAAAGTACTTCCGTTCTTGTTTCCCATCAAAGTGATGAACTGAAGATTATTTATGACTATGCGAGGAGCTAGCCAAGTTGAACTACTGTAAAATTTAATGTTGTGTTGCTGTGACTATATGCTTGTTCAACAATTAAAGCCTAAGACAAAATCTAGTGTTCTGCTATTCTTCTGCCTGGCAAAAAACAAGGAGGGTCTCAAAGACAGACGATAACAGTTAAATCACCTAACATGGATTCTCTTTATTTTCCAGACGCTCGGAGATTTGTAGCCATATCAAGGTGCTTTCAGGGTCATAGAAAACTTTTTTTTATAAATTCAAAGTACCCAATTATTTTTTTCCAATTAAGTGACAATTTAGCGTCACCAATCCACCTACCCCTGCACATCTTTGGGTTGTGGGGGTGAGACCCTCGCAGGCAAAGGGAGAATGTGCTAATTCCACATGGACAGTGACCCAGGGCTGGGATCAAACCCGGATCCTCGGTGTCGTGAGGCAGCAGTGCTAACCACTGCGCCACCATGCCGCCCTGAGTCATAGAATGCTAAGGCTATCCATGATGGGAATCCAGAAGCACAAATGTGAAAATTCCCTCGGGTTGACGTGCAAAAAAATGAAAAGGAACCCAAATATGTCACGTGGCAATCACACCTCACCAAGTTTTTTTTTTTATAAATTTAGATTACCCAATTATTTTTTCCAATTAAGGGGCAATTTAGCGTGGCCAATTGACCTACTCTGCACATTTTTGGGTTGTGGGGGCGAAACCCACGCAGACACGGGGAGAATATGCAAACTCCACACGGACAGTGACCCAGAGCCGGGATCGAACCTGGGACCTCAGCGCCGTGAGGCGGTTGTGCTAACCACTAGGCCACCGTGCTGCCCACACCTCACCAAGTTAACCTCCTCAGCAATTGCATTTGTGAACTCATTTGGATTTCACACAAGAAAATGTTTCTGAAACTGACTATACCTGGCCAGATGCTGCCACTAATAGATGATGTGGCAGCTTCCCCAGGTATTCACAAAGATCAGCATGTTGCATCCTTTCGAAAATAAAAGCTCCAACCCAGGAAATGCCCTCCTCCAACAACAGATTGTATGTATATAGCACCTTTAACGTAATAAAATGTCCCCCAAGGCACTTCACAGGAACATAATCAAACAAAATCTGACACTAAGCCACCTAAGTATTATTCCAGCAGGTGGCTAAAGATTTGGTAGAAGAGGTATATTTTAAGAGGCATCTTTAAAGAGGTAAGGAGGTGAAGAGGTTTCATGAGGGAATTAAAGAGCATAGGACTCAGGCAGTGAAGGCACTGCCACCAGTTTTGAAGCCAGTAATTCAGGGATACTATAAAATTTGAGGAGTGCAAAGATCCTTGACGATCGCAGAGCTGGATAAGATTATAGATTATGGATGGGCGACGCACTGGAAGAATTTGAAAAGAAAATTGAGAATTTAACAATCTATTGTTGCTTAGGATCCTGAGCCACTTCCATGAGTTTGAGACAAGAATGGGACATTTAACATTCTGTCTGTTGGTAAACTCCTCTGAGGTACTTGGGCCAATCTCAACTAAAAGTAGTGGGATGATACCTTGGACCAAGGGGCACGTTGCTGGGGAGTTAACATTTAACTACACCCATAGGGCAATGGGAACTTGGCTCTCCTGACAGGGGATCTCGTGGCCCTGCCGACAATGTGTCTCTGCTAACACTGTAACTCAAAATATGCTTTCACCAACTTTAACCAGACATTTCAAGAGAAATATGGGAAATTTAAACCATTAAAAACTTGACTTTTTTTTCATATTTCATTCTTTTCTTGAAAATTAGAGTGTCCAATTTTTTTTTACAATTAAGGGGCAGTTGAGCCTGGCCAACTCACCTATCCTATGCATCATTTTGGGTTGTGGGGGCGAGACCCACACAGACACAGGGAGAACGTGCAAACGCCAGATGGATTGGGCGGCACGTGGCACAGTGGTTAGCACTGCTGCCTACAGCGCTGAGGACCCGGGCTCGAATCCCGGCTTTAGGTCACTGTATGGAGTTTCCACAATCTCCTCGTGTCTGCGTGGGCTTCATCCCCAGAACCTAAAGATGTGCTGGGTAGGTGGATTGGCTATGCTAAATTAGCCCTTAATTGGAAAAAAAAATAGTTGGGTACTCTAAATTGAAAAAAAACTCCAGACGGACAGTAACCCAGGGGACGGGATTGAACCTGGGTCCTCAGCGCCGTGACATATTTCATTTTTTCCCTCATTTAAAAATAGATAAATTTAGAGTACCCAATTAATTATTTCCAATTAAGGGGCAATTTAGGGTGGCCAATCCACCTAGCCTGCACATCTTTGGGTTTTAGGGGCAAAACCCACGCAAACACGGGGAGAATGTGCAAACTCCACACGGACAGTGACCCAGAGCTGGGATTGAACCTGAGACCTCAGCACTGTAAGGCTGCAGGGATAACCCACTGCGCCACCATGCTGCCCTTGTCCCTCATACTTTATTTGTTTCATGTAAGTTTTGTCAGGCACCATGGGTGGGGTTCTCCTGCCGCACTCACCCAGCGACAGGAAATTCCTGCGCAAGGTCAATGGACCTTTACATTGTCCACGTCCTGCCGATCTTGTGGCGGGCGCGGCAGAAGAATCCAGCCCTGTATATTATTACTTGATAAGGAAAAACCACATGCAGAGTCAGAGAAGGTGAAGAGGTGAGAGCAAAAAGTTGACAGAAAACAGCAGGTAGAAAATTAGAGAAAGGGAAGATGGAGGAGCTCGAGCAAGAAGTTGAAAGAGAACAACAAAATGTAAGAATAACCAAGCAAGAGACCAAGACCTTTTAAGAAAGCTTTCATCACTGATCCTCAAATAATTATGAGTCAGTTCTGGTGCACGTAGATCAGGGGAATGTGACTATTGTGACACAACAAAGTGAAAATAAGAGCCACCTGCAATGGGCTCCGCAAATGGTAAAGTACGATTGCTACCCTTAAGTAACCTGACTCACTGAAAGTTCTTTCTTTGGAAAGAACAACAAAATCCAGACACCTCTGGAAAAACATCAGTAATCACAACTATTAAAAGGTTCAGAAAGGAGTCCACACAGAGCCGAACAAGTTAAGTCAGAGGAAAAAAGTTTATTGCAACAGAATAAGGGTACAGAGCAGTTACTCTGCTGCAGGAGGCCACTCACAGTTCATGGCTGTCCGGTTTTATACAGGATGTAGAAGGAGGCACCCTGCCCCTCAGTGGGGGAGTGTGTATTCCTTTGGGAATATCAATCCCCCAGTCTCATAAGTGTCCCATGACCTGCTTAAGGTTTCATCACTGTCCCATGACTTGCTGAACCCCAGGTTACAAGAGTAACAGCTTAGTAGCATGACTAATACATCTCTTTATTTTGCCTCAAGAAGGAAGAAAGCCTAATGTAGTCTGACCTGAAATATTCTTGACAAGCACCGAAAATGCCGACAATGACGCTGAAAATATAGAAGGTGGTAATACAGATGTTGTCTTTGTCACTGATTATTACGATCCTGGATCAAACCCCAAGAGTTGCTAGGATACTGGACAGAAACCCCAATATTTTATTTAATTTGTAAGACTGTGACGAAAGGATACTTGGTTTCAGGAGTGATTTTGCACACAAATAGGGATATGATGTATTAAAATAAACTTTATGACTAACACGGTAGAACTAACTTTAACATCTTTTTTTTTAAATTTAGATTACCCAATTATTTTTTCCAATTAAGGGGCAATTTAGCGTTGCCAATCCACCTACTCTGCACATTTTTGGGTTGTGGGGGCGAAACCCACGCAGACACGGGGAGAATGTGCAAACTCCACACGGACAGTGACCCAGAGCCGGGATCGAACCTGGGACCTCAGCGCCGTGAGGCGGTTGTGCTAACCACTAGGCCACCGTGCTGCCCTAACTTTAACATCTTAAAGTCAAATAGCTTTCAATTAGTTAAACAATTATGGGTGGCACGGTAGCACAGTGGTTAGCACTGTTGCTTCACAATGCCAGGGACCCAGGTTCCATTCTCAGCTTGGGTCACTGTGAGTGCAGTCTGCACATTCTCCCCATGTTTGTGTGGGTTTCCTCTGGGTGCTCCGGTTTCCTCCCACGAATCCTGTCAGACATACTTATTAGTTGAATTGGACATTCTAAATTCTCCCTTTGTGTACCCGAACAGGCGCTGGAGTGTGCGAGATGGGGCTTTTCACAGTAACTTCATTGCAGTGTGAAAGTAAGCCGACTTGTGACACTAATAAAGATTACTATTGTGCTTATGATTACAATGAAACAATAACCCTGCTATCTATATCTCCACTCAACCAAAAGGCATCTCAGGTCAAAATCTACTTATAAAAAGTTAGCCGATTCAGGAATATTTGTGGCAGAGAGATGTCTTGGATATACCATTTTGAGAAAGTGACATCTGCCAGGAATCAGCTGCAGATTCTTTTTTAAAAAATTATTTTTATTAACATTTTTTACATTTTATACAGAAGTTACAAACGACGTAAACAAATACTTCTTACAAACTACCAACCCCAGCCCCACTCCCACTCCCTCCCCAACCCACAAAAGGTCAATAACTCTCCCGCCACTCACCCCCAACACCTCCCCCTGCCCTGCCCCCACCAACAGCTAATAGTGAGGATCACTACCCCCAGGCCCTATTGTCAAAGTCCAAGTGGAACACCTGGTTCACCCTTGTCTCATTTCCGCATGTGAGTCTCCTGTAAAAACACCACGTCGGCTCCCAGACTCTTTGGAGGGGCAAAATCCCGTGCTCTTTTAACTGCCCCCCTTCCCTCAGACTCCACAATTTCCAGGTGACCAACCGTGTCGGGAGCTTCCCCCCTCAACCTTGAGTCAGCTATTACCACCATGATAGGTCATACACTCACCAACAATTCCCAGACCCCCCCCCCCAAGATGGAAATGCCCCACTCCAAAGGTGTGACAAAGAAAAGCTCCTGATCACTGATCACAGCCTCCCCCCCCCCCCCCCCCCCACCTCACTCCCCTCCACCCCAGGTTAGCAGACTTCCTGCCGCCTCCATTAAACCCTCTCCCATCCACACTCTGTAGACCTATCAAGCCTTGTCTAACTGGCCCAACAGGTCAGAGCCCCTCCCCCAACACTACTGTTAACTAGCCTAACTCCTTGCACTAGCAAGGTGCCAGTTCCCCCAAGGTTCAACTGCTGAGAACAAACAGAACAAAGGCCTGTGATCCTTCCCCTCCCCCCCCCCCCCCCCCCACCACCCACCCATGTCCACCACTCCCATATCCAAGTCCCAACATAACACCATGTTTCACTTTTCCTCTAATTACCATATCAGAAACTCTCTCTTTCCACCATCCCCTATGGGCTTCATCTCCTAAAGAGAAAAGATAAACAAAGAACCCTGCCCACCATCCAGGTCGAACGACAGGGTCACAAAGAGAACAACAAAAATAACCCACATTATTACAATATTCACAATTACCCCAGAAATAAAAAAAAGCCGCCCATCAAGCATCCTCAAAACATTCCCAGTCCTTGTTCATTGACGAAGGCCTCGGCCTGCTCCAGTGAGTCGAAATACTGGTCCTTCAAACCTAACGTGACTCTCAGCTTTGCTGGATATACCAATGCGAACTGCACACCCTTTTCGTACAGCACTGCCTTCACCCTGTTAAAGGCTTCCCTCCGCTTTGCCAGTTCTGTCCCAATTTCCATCCAGGTCGATACTCTGACACTTCTTGGCCCACTTCAGGACTCGCTGCTTCTCTGGTGGTTGTGAAACTGCATGATCACTGCGCGTTGGCTCATTCAGCCTCGGCTGTCTCAAGGTCCGATGCGCCTTGTCCAACTCCGATGGAGCAAACATCTCACTTCTGCAAACAAACCGAGAGAACATTTCTGAGAAATACTCGATCGGCCTCGAGCCCTCTCCTCCCTCCGGCAAGCCCACCACTCTGAGGTTCTTATGCCTCAACCTGTTCTCCATATAGTTCACTTTGGCTTTTAGACCTTTGTTTCTATCTGCCATCAGTAGCATTTCAGCTTCCAACAAGACCAGCTGATCCTTGTGATTCAACAAGGCCTCCTCCATGCCCTTCAACGCCTCACCCTGCTGCCTCATAGTCTTGGCGGTTTTGCCAAGCTGCTCTCCTATTGGGCCCAGTGCCTCCACGACGATGGCTTTAAACAATTCTTTTAGTTCCTTGCCTTGTCAATCAAGTCGGCCATCAATCTGCCTTCAAAAGTTCTCCAACGTCTGCGCTACCACCTCTGCCAAGATTTTCAATGTTATGGGTGCTGCCGTCTCCCCCGCGACCTTATCTCCCCCAGATTAATTTGCCTGGCTCCCAGCCTGGGATTTCTTTCCTGGAGTCTTCTTGGACTCAAATTTCAACATCTCCCAACAACCTTACCAGACCTCCAGGCTAAACTACTGTGTTAGAACCCCAAATTTCCCAACCAAAATGGGCAAATAGATCAAAAAGCAGGACCTTAGTGGGAGCCACTTTTTGTGCGACTTGCTGTCACATGTCACTGGGAAGTCCCCAGCTGCAGATTCTTGCCCGAACCAAACAATGGCTAACCTGCCAGCTTCTGCAGAAACTGCTGTTCTATTCACTTTTCCTCTAATTACCATATCAGAAACTCTCTCTTTCCACCATCCCCCACGGACATCATCTCCTAAAGAGAAAAGATAAACAAAGAACCCTGCCAATTTTTAACTAAACTACTTTGAGATAAGCTGCTGGTCTGTCCACAGTCATATCTTTAACTGACTGTTTCTCCAGAAACTGCTAGTCCGCTCACAGACAAATCTTTAACTGAACTGTATTGAGAGCACTGCTTCTTGGCTGTTCACATCCCAATCTAAAACTGAATTTCTTTAAACTGGAAACATCAACTCCTGGCTGCTTCAGCCCTGGCTCCTCTCATTAACAACATAATGTTACTAACACTAAACACAATAGGCTGGATTTTCCAGTTCCCCCAGCCACCTGTATCTTATTGGTGCGCCATTCCCTAGCTGCGGGATTCATTACTCCCATTGCTTGTCAATGGGATTCCCCATTGAAGCCACTCCACACCGCCAGGTAACCCACGGGTGGGGGTACTCTGCTGGCAGGAACAGTGAATCGCAACATCAGGTGAATTCCGGCCTATGTCTCTAGTTATCTATTCCCCAGGGAACCCTCTTTATACAAACAAAATACCATTCGTCCAATTTTAGCAAACAATATCAATGGCTGGAATGGATTATGATCTTACTTTTATGATGCCTTAATTGCATCTCTGCCTCCAAAAAAATGTCCAGCTGCCTTTCACACCAGGATTCTGAAAAACGTGACTGCAGCAGTCACACACTAACCAAGGCTTTTAACCGTTACTGTGCCAACTACATATATTTCGATATATCCAAAATTCCTACTTTCATCACACTGATGATGAAATATTCATAGCATTAACAAACATTCAGGAAATGGCTGCAGATGTGGATTTTGATCCTGAAGAATTTGTGAGTGACACTGATGATGTAGAGAATTAGTAGACATGATATAGTAAAACTTGTAAATCTAATTAAACTCAATTCAAGCCAAGTAAAATAAAGCAAATGAAAGGAAATTCATAGGGAAAAAATATTTTTGGCTAATAACGTTTTGAGTATAATAATTGTGTGAATTTAGGTATTTATGTTTCATATTTAAAATTGAACATGAGAATAATTTTGCATAAAAAGATAATTAAGTGAACTAAAAGAAATCCTGGATATATGAAATGCTTCAAATAAATTACTTAATAGAAACATTTTTGTGGAGCGATTTTCAGCTTTAATACCTATCTCATTCATCTATATGCCCATGGGGCAAATATCTCAGCTCACTCATCCAGAGAAATATATTATTTTTCCTATTTTCTGAATCTTATTTACAACTTTCAACTCTTCCTTTCCTGGACATGGGACTGATAGCCTAGCTTATACATTAATGAAGGCTACAAAGAAAGTCACCGTCTTTCATTGTTTACTAATTTTCCTGAAGGTGCCCTCTTGAGCTGCCAGTCACTGTCCAGTGTCTCATCCAGTGGCCTTTCATAATGCATCAAACCCGGCAGTAAATAATGAATGGCTGTTCAGCTGTGGGGGGCAGAAAAATTCATTAAAATCCTGCCCTGACCACAGCTCCACACACACACACTCAGACACACACACAAATATTTTCCAGTCAGAGTCACCTGATTAAGATCAGCAGCAGGATTCTGGCCATAATTTCCCTCGTTCTCTATTTTTACATTTAAAAAAAAATTATAAATTTGGAGTATCCAATTCTTTTTTTTCCAATTAATTTTTTAAATTATAAATTTAGAGTATCCAATTATTTTTTTTTCCAATTAAGGGGCAATTTAGTGCGGCCAATTCACCCCACCTGCACATCTTTTTGGGTGGTGGGGGTGAGACCCATGCATACATGGGGAGAATGTGCAAACTCCACACAGACAGTGACCCAGAGCCGGGATCGAACACTGTGCCATGAGGCAGCAGTGCTAACCGCTGCATCACCGTGCTGCCCTCCCTCTTTCTCTAGATTGAGATGCTGAAGCCAATTTCCACATCCCTACTGGCTGAGATCGCTTAATTCAATGCAAACAAGACTGATTTGCAGCCTACACTGGCTTCCCCAGCTGAGCGAGTGGGAGAAGAGGCTGGTGACTTCGGACAGTTGTGTTCGCCTGCTGCTTCAAAATTGGCAGAAGGAATTTAAAGTCAATTATAAGCACTGCAGCCTTAAAGCAGCATTAATGTAGAATTCATTCCTGCTTAAATATTTCAGTGTTTTGCAAAAGTGGAGCAGGTCACACTGGGATGAAGGTCACCTTGCTCAGACTATATTTCCTTACATGTCATTCCCTAACTTAATGGTCAGTGTTCTGTTACCACAGTGTCAGCAGACTGTTACAGAACAGAATCTAACTATCCAGATCAAATGCAATTTCAGCACGGCACCACAATTGTATTTGATTTCTTGGTGGCTAGACAACTATAAGCCTGTCAGTGGAGGGAGACACAAATATTCATCATCCTTGCGTATCTCCCAGCATTCGGATTGCAACACATTTGTTTCACTGAAGATTATTCTTTGAAAAGATCTTTTGCAAAGGTGTTTAAGGTGGTTGAGGTGGAGGGAAGATGCAGCAATCAACCAACCTCATGTGAACAAAGTGCAGTGAGACAGTGTGAAGTAGTGGAAGTATTTGCAAGCTAATTAAACTGTCTTTACAAGTCATCGTACAGACAGTCTTTTCGTGGTCAGAATTGCCTTTATTCCAGTTGATAGGGCTATTAATATTGTCTGATGCAGGGTTTCCTGGGCTTTTAAAACCCATAAAACACAAGAAAGTCACCTATAGCTACTGGACATATATCCTGCTGGATGGCAACCCAGGTTTCAAAGTTGGAGGTCCCATATCTACTCTCCACGATTACCTATTGTGTTCAATTTGGTCTCCTTCCCTTAGAAAGGATATACTTGCTATAGAGGGAGTGTAGCGAAGGTTCAGCAGACTGAGTTCTGGGATGGCAGGAATGTTGCATGAGGAGAGATTGGATTGACAAGACCTGTATTTACCTGACGTTCGAAGAATGAGAGGGGATCTCATTGAAATGTATGAAATTCTGCCAGGATTGGACAGATTGGATGCAGGGATGATCTTTTGGCTGGGGGGGATCAGGAACAAGGGGCGGAATTCTCCGACCCCCCCGCAGGGTCGGGGAATCGCCCGGGGCCGGCATAAATCTCGCCCCCGCCGTGACCGGAATTCTCCGCCACCCGGGAATTGGCGGGAGCAGGAACTGCGCCCCACCGACCGGCGTGCCCCCCGCGGCGATAGGCCGAAGTCCCGCTGCTGTCAGCCCTCTCCTGCTGACGTGGTTTAAACCACCTCTGTGCCGGCAGGATTGGCGGCGCGGGGTGCACGGGGCGATCGGACCCCGGGGGGTGCCCCCACCGGTGGCCAGGCCCGCTATCGGGGCCCACCGATCGCCGGTGGGCCAGTGCCGTGGGGACACTCTTTTTCTTCCGCCGCTACCATGGCCTCCAGCATGGCGGAGGCGGAAGAGACCCCCTCCACCGTGCATGCGCCGGTGGTGACATCAGCGATTGCTGACGCTCCGGCGCATGCGCGGACTCACGCCGTCTGGCGAAGGCCTTTCGGCCAGCCCCAACGGCGATCGGCGTAGCGCCAAAGGCCGTTGGCACCAGTTTTGCTGCCAGTCGGCGGAGCGGGAGCCACTCTGGCGTGGGCCTAACCCCTAAAGGTGCGGAGAATTCCGCACCTTTAGGGAGGCCTGATGCCGGAGTGGTTGGCGCCACTCCACTACGCCGGGACCCCCCGTCCCGCCGGGTAGGGGAGAATTTCGCCCAAGGTGTCATAGTCTCAGGATATGGGGTAAGGTGGCATTGAAGGATAGGCTTTCAGACCATGAATGTACAAACAAACAAGAGCTTTATTGGAAAGGTGTTTACTCTATATGCTGTTGGGATAAACAACATGGGCGGCACAGTGGGGCAGTGGTTCGCACTGCTGCCTCACGGCGCTGAGGTCCTGGTTTCAGTCTCGGCCCCGGGTCACTGTCCGCGTGGAGTTTGCGCGTTCTCTGTGTCTGCGTGGGTCTCAACCCACAACGCAAAGATGTGCAGAGGCAATGGATTGGCAACTCAAAATTGGCCCTTAATTGGAAAAAAAATTGGGTTCTCTAAATTTATAAAAAGAAAAAAAAAAGAAAAAAAAGGATAGACTACATTTGCCCGCGCAAACGGCAATGACATCATCAACACTTCATGTGATCAAACTCTTAAAGTGACCTTGTTCCAAGTAGGAACAAACACGAATACACAACACTTTCCTCACCCTTTAGGTTAGAGGTTCCTGTAATGGGACACAGCTCAATGTTAGCAATTAACAACTTACAATATGAAAAATTAACAAATACAACAGCAAATAAGTTAGACATTTCTGTGTTGTTGTTGGTGAACCTCAGGCTTTCTCATGTTGATTATAACATCTGGTATTTTTGACTTAGTTTGGACATCATCTGTAGTTGTCTGAAACGGAGTCGACGTTGTGTTTGGAGATTGACTCAGTGTTCCAGTGTCCTTATCTGGGATACTGTGTTCCACAGTTTTTTCTGGTATTGTCAGGTTCTCAGTGTTGGGTAAACTGTACCTCAACCCATTTTAAAATTTATTTCTTTTTAAATTTTAGAGTATCCAATTAATTTTTTTCAATTAAGGGGCAAGTTAGCGTGGCCAATCCACCTACCCTGCACATCTTTTGGGTTGTGGGGGCGAAACCCATGCAAACAGTGACCCAGAGCCCGGATCGAACCTGGGACCTCGATGCCGTGAGGTAACCGTGTTAACTACTTGTGCCACCGTGCTGCCCATACCTCAACACTTTTTAACATCCCGGACAAATCACACTGGCTCTGTTTTAATTCAAACCACGCAGATCATTGGTTTTCCTTATGTCCACTTATACAGAATTAAAGCTCCAAATCTGTTGCTTCACAGCGCCAGGGTCCCGGGTTCAATTCCCAGCTTGGGTCACTGTCTGTACGGAGTCCGAAGTTCTCCTCGTGTCTGCGAGGGTTTCTTCTGGGTGCTCCGGTTTCCTCGCATTCGTCCCGAAAGACATGCTTGTTAGGTGAATTGGACATTCTGTGTAAGCGAACAAGCGCCTGAGTGTGGTGACTAGGGACTTTTCACAGTAACTTCATTGCAATGTTAATGTAAGCCTACTTGTGACACTAGTAAAGATTATTTTTATAAATTCTAACACAGTTTGCCATACAGTTCCTAGTCACATAGCTTATAAAAGTTTGTTCCAGATATTACCCGGCTCTGAGAAACTGGCCAGTTTCATTCCTGTGGGGGAAGAGTGTTGTTCCTTCTCAGAGCTTGGAATCCTGGGTCTTCAGTCTTCCGCGATGGTTGGTCTCCAGCCATCTCTCCTCCCGTCTCCGGCAGGCTTCCTTTCATCCTTCTTTGCTTCCTGTGTATTTTACTTAGCTCAGGATTCAATGTTCCTCCGAACGGTGAATCATTAGCTCCCTGTAGATAATAGGAACACCTTCAGTTTTTTCCTTTGTTCTGCAGGTGCGGACTGTTGGAATCTGTTGTTAATTACATCAGCATGGTTGATCACATCAACCTCAGGAGGGCTTAGACTCGACGTAGCTTGCGTTATCAAAACCATGGGCAGGATTCTCCGACCCCCCCCCCCCCCCCCCGCCGGGACAGTTTCAGACCAGCCTGTTCTGCAGAGAGAGTTGGTTCCCATGATGACCTTTGGTGAGAATTTTGCTGGTTATTTTTGAAGAAAGACAAGTGGGAAATTGAGGGCTCTTCTATCTTAGCTGCAAAAAGCAAAACTGAAAGCACTTTTAGGTCTCTGAATGATATCAGTGGGAACAGACTAATGGCCACCTGCTACCGGGCAGAGCACCACCTTTTAGGCCCATTCATTGACCACCAGCCACATCAATCCAAGTCAGTCTAAAACATCACAGCCTTCTGGATCTTCCTGTTCGAATTCAAGGTGCAGGCTGCTTTGCCTTAAATTCACAGGTTCATTAAACATCCATGGATCAAAAACAGCAGAAATAAAAGAAAGGGAATATAATAAGGGAATCAGCAAAAACAAACAGGAAGTTCCCTTACAGTATTCAGATGACACAGTTTGTTGTAGACTCTCAGCTGATTCTGTCTCTGGCAAACTAGTTTTAGTTGTTAAACGTTGATCAGTGTGTCTCCTCCACATTACATCATCCTGAGTTTAAATAGTGTAGGAGGCCATCCTGTCTGTGCTAAGACGATGGCAGTCTTAGAGATCCACTTCTCACTAGTGGTTTAGTTCCCTGCCAATACTTCCTGACCTTTCTGAAAAACATGGCATTCAGTCCTGTTCACACATCACAAAACCTGACTTTGCTGTTTCCTCTCAACAAGTTCCCTTGTCTTAGGCATCTTCAGCAAATCAAACATTGTGCGCAGCTAACATTTTATCATGAGGAATGCCAGAGAACCGTAGGTTGTCGAATGTGTTGTATTCCTGTATGTCATCAGGAATTGGCTTAGTTGTTTAGTCAATGATCCTTGCTTAGGAGTTACCTTCGATGAATGCTTCATTGTCTGAACAAACCCATTGTTAGAACAAACCTTTCAGCTAGCCCATTTGTGACAGGATGACAAGGAGCAGATAGGCTGTGTTATATTCCATTCTCTTTTAGACAATTTGTGAATTCTTGCAAAATAAACTGTGGCTCATTGTTTCTCACAAGTCGTTCAGGGTAACTGAATCGTGCAGAAATCTCACGCAGTATTTCTACTGTTCTCTCCGAGGACATAGCCTTCATTTTGATGACTTTAGGCCATTTCGGTGGGCGTCTACCACAATGAAAAACATTTGTCCTTCGAACGGTCCGGCATATTCAATATGAACTCTTTGCCATGGCCCATCTGGCCATTCCCATGGGTGTAATAGCGCTCGTGGCACCAGGCTTTGAACCTTTGTACAAGCCAAATCATGCCCGACTTCTGCTCAATTTCACAATCGAGCTCTGGCCACCAAAGATAGCTCCTGGTGACCTCCTTCATCCTTACTATCCCACAATGGCCTTCATGATGTTGATTTAGGACACGTTTTTAACAATGGTAAAATGATGACCTTCAATCCCCAGAGGAGACAACTAGTCCGTACGGATAGTCCCAGTCTTAGATAACATATGCCTTCAACTCCGAGTTTGCTCCTGGGGTCTTGCCACAAAGTACCATGTCCATAGCTTCTGACAATAGTAGATTATTTTTGGTATACGTCTTAACTTGTCTGCGGTGACAGGAGTGTTATGGACTTTTTCAAAATATTACCGCCCAAACTATTCATTAGTTAAGGTAATCTAGAGAGTCCATCAGCCTTCCCATGCAGATTTGATTGATGATACTTCATCATGTATGTATATGCTGTCAACAGCAACACCCCCTTTTTCCAGCTCACTGTGACACATGGAATACCGGTGTGCAACCTAAATATCGTTGTCAGTGGTTGATGATCCATTCGTAAAATAAATTTCCTTCCACATAGGTATTGGTAAAAACGTTTGATTACGAAAATGATGCCCAGAACTTCCTTCTGTATCTACGTTTATTTCATTTCTGCCTTGTTATAGGATCTGGATGAAAACACTATTGGCTTCTCTTCACCTGTGGGCATTATGTGAGAAACCATTGCTCCCACCCCATAAGGTTCAGTTACTAGTGGTGTACCGCAAGGATCTGTTTTGGGGCCACTGCTGTTTGTCATTTTTATAAATGACCTGGAAGAGGGTGTAGAAGGATGGGTTAGTAAATTTGCAGATGACACGAAGGTCGGTGGAGTTGTGGATAGTGCTGAAGGATGTTATAGGTTACAGAGGGACGTAGTTGCAGAGCTGGGCTGAGAGGTGGCAGATGGAGTTTAATGCGGAAAAGTGTGAGGTGGTTCACTTTGGAAGGAGTAACAGGAATGCAGAGTACTGGGCTAATGGCAAGATTCTTGGTAGTGTAGATGAACAGAGAGATCTCGGCATCCAGCTACATAAATCTCTGAAAGTTGCCACCCAGGTTAATAGGGCTGTTAAGAAGGTATATGGTGTGCTAGCCTTTATCAGTAGGGGGATTGAGTTTCGGAGCCACGAGGTCATGCTGCAGCTGTACAAAACTCTGGTGCGGCCGCACCTGGAGTACTGCGTGCAGTTCTGGTCACCACATTATAGGAAGGATGTGGAAGCTTTGGATAGGGTTCAGAGGAGATTTACTAGGATGTTGCCTGGTATGGAGGGAAGGTCTTACGAGGAAAGGCTCAGGGACTTGAGGTTGTTTTCGTTAGAGAGGAGAAGGCTGAGAGGTGACTTAATAGAGACATATAATATAGTCAGAGGGTTAAATAGGGTGGACAGTGAGAGTCTTTTTCCTCGGATGGTGATGACCAAGACGAGGGGACATAGCTTTAAATTGCGGGGTGGTAGATATAGGACAGATGTCAGAGGCAGTTTCTTTACTCAGAGAGTAGTAGGGGTGTGGAATGCCCTGCCTGCAACAGTAGTAGACTCGCCAAATTTAAGGGCATTTAAGCGGTCACTGGATAGACATATGGATGAAAATGGAATAGTGTAGGTCAGATAGGCTTCAGATGGTTTCACGGGTCGGCGCAACATCGAGGGCGAAGGGCCCGTACTGCGCTGTAATGTTCTATGTTCTATGTTCTAAGGTGATGCATCGCAAGTCAGGTGCAAGGGTAACTTCGGATCAAAGTGTGTCAGGACTTCTGCCTTTAGTAGTTTCTGCCTCTTTAGCTTTTATGAAGAACATTTTGCACCGATCCATCCATTTCCAGTTTTGACACAATGAGTTGTGCAAAGGCTTGAGAATAGTTGCTAGATTAGGGATAAACCTTCCATAATAGTTTGATAAGCCCAAAAGTGATTGAGCCACACAAATAGTACCCACGATGAAGATAAATGGTTTGGTGCGCATATGGGGCAATTTTAAAGTCACTAACAACCAAGTACTATGTGCAGAGCTGTACCCTCTGCCTTTAATTGATGATTTATTTGCTGGGTTGGCTAGAGGCCAGCATTTCAGTAAAGTTGACCTGATGGATCTACAGTTTGAGGGACATTTGCCTCAGTTACTTTTGAAAACGATTTGTGCAATCCTTTTTCATCTATAACTTGCCCTAGGTACTCAATAAAAGATTTTAAGAATTCATATTGATCCTTCCCTACTTATAGTCCATAGTTTACTCGTACCTGGATGTAACATCTAAATTAGTAGATGTTCTTCATCATTCTTTGCAGTGACCAAGATATTGTCTAAGTAGCACTGAACTCCTTCTAGTCTGCTTAGAATGTATCTATGGCGCATTGGAACAATGCGGGTGTGGGCCTGATGCCACATGGAAATCTTTTTTTCTGAATAACCCTTTGTGTGTTACGAATGTCAAATATTGTTGTGAATCTAGATCCACATTTAGCTGGAGATAAGCTTGACTAAGATCAACTTGACTGCAATGTTGCTCTTCAGCCAACCCAGCAAATAAATTTTGGTTCATTCGATGGCAGCTACTGATATTTGACATCCCTCTGGTGCCATCATTAATGTAGCAAATGTTTTAGCTTCTTAATCCTTTTTCAGTGTTTGCACACGAATCGATGATTTAAAATGTTTTTAAAAACCTGTTTGTGAGTCTGCCAGCGTGGTTCCAACCTCCTCGTCGCCAGTTTTTTTTGTGTGGCATTATTAAAGGTTAGGCTTGCAGACCACGAAGGTACAAAAAACAAAAGCTTTAGGGGAAATGTGTTCACTCTACATGCTGTTAGGATAGACTACCCATTTGCCCACGCAAATGACCAATGACATCTTCAATACATTATGTGATCAGCCTCTTAAAGTGATCTTGTTCCAAACAGTAACAAAAACGAATACACAACGAGAGGGCCATTTAGGACGAAGAAGAGAAGAAATATCTTCACCCAGAAAGTGGTGAACCTATGGAATTGTTTACCACAGAAGTCTGGGGAGGCCTAGTCACTGAATGTATTTAAGAAGGAAATAGGTAGATTTCTAGGCCAGAATTTTCTGGTCTTTCATGCTGAAGTGATCTTCTGGACACACCACAGTTTCCTGACAATGAGGGGTGCATTCAATGGAAAACCCCAGTTTTGGCCTGTGCCACTGCAAAACAAACCACAGGGATGCGCGGAAAAGTCGCCCCTAAACGCGCTGTAGGTGTCAAGCGGTATGGGGAGAGCATGGGAGCATGTCATTGGGAGAGCCGATCAGCCATGATCATGTGAATGGTGGAGCAGACCCAAAGGGCTGAATAACCTACTTCTATTGTTTTTGCTTCTGTCTGGAGAGGAGTTCGAACCTTATACTTAGAGGCAGACAAACTACCGTTAAGCCAAGGGATAGCTCCAGGAAGGATGGTGAACCAAATCAACAACACTTTGAAACAAGACTGACCAATTCCAGGGAGAAGGTAACAACATCTTCCAAAAGTCTAAATACATACATCCATACCAACTGAATGTATACAATAATGTCTATACATTTTATTCATGCTACAGACAGAAGCAATGATTCAATCAATGTAAAAAAGTACATAAAATGGTTTCAAATGAAAAACAATTAATGCCGCAAAGACCAGGAATAATTCTTCACTCAAATGACTGATATAAAGGTGGGCAGGGATGCAATCATACAATATGGTCACTTCTGGATGCTGAATCTATTGCAATACGTTGGTACAGCGGGACAAATTGGAATTAACCTTTCACTTTATAAAGCTCCCATCGCAGTGTTTCTCTCTTGGTTAAATACACAAAACTCTAAGCAGGCTAGAGATACAAATTAGTGTTCAAACAGTTTGTGGAAAGCCAAGTACTGCAAGACGCATAATGGATGGGTTATTTACACGAATAACACTCATCCACCCTACAGTAGATTAAATAATTAAGGTGCACGCACAAAAAGATCAGAGGAAATAAGAAAAGTAATTTTGAGGTGCACATGTATGAAGACTGTGTGTAGTCAGCAGTAAGGTAATTTGTAACATTCCCCATTGTGGGATAGTTTGCTGCCATTCATCATTTAGATTCATGTAAAGGTGTTCACTCATGCTGGAAGCACCATGCGAATATTCATTAATTTGAGCCTACACTACGATTGTTTGGTGGCTATTTTAATATCAGAAGTATTACAGTAGAGCCTGATTCTGTCCTCATCCAATGTGCATGTACTTTCAGCTTCTAGCACAGGTCATTTGGCAGCATTCACAGCTGCGAACCTCGGCTTAATTTGATCTCCATTAGAGTCCCTGCTCCATTGAGCTGGTTTCGCTCAGTGGACTAGACAGCTGGTTTGTAATGCAGAACAAGGCCAGCAGTGCGGGTTCAGTTCCCGTACCAGCTCACCAGACAGGCGCCAGAATGTGGCAACTCGGGGCTTTTCGCAGTAACTTCGTACTTGTGACAATAAAAGATTATTATTATCGCCTCCCTGAGGTGGAAGGTCAGCTGGTCAGGCACACTCCACCCCTTGCCCATCATATCCCCACTAAACTGAGTGCCAAGAGGAGTTTTCTGTCACTTGGGCTACCGATTTACTCTTGCCCGAGTGAAATAGTGTTGCAACTGATGCTGGGATATTACTGTATGGAACTGTGGCAGTGAAAGTGACACCACTATGTCACTAGTTGAGACATTTGTGTTGCCATTGTACATGCAATGGAACAGTGATACACAGTGAATTCATTGGGTTTGGCAGCAATAGCACTGGGAAAAGCAGTTTGAGAACGTCTACAACTGGCCTTAAGAGATTGAAGTAGATCAGCTTTGAGCAGCCTGGATTCAACACAATTTTCAGAAGATACCCCGCTTCGTCAGATTAGTATTGTTAGATTGCCGCTTCAACATTTTTGGCTTAAGACTTCATATTTTTGATTAATTGATCAATTGATTTATCAGCACAGCTGTCTGTGTTTAAGAACAGATGTACTTAAACATCTGTGACTTCATGCTAATTCATCAAATAACTTTAGATTTAACAAAATATCTGTGAGCAGAAATCTAACGACTATATTTTTGGAAATACATGTTAAAGCTTTCATTTTCTTTGTTCTTTGTCAATGAAAAGACTTTTCTGTACAAAGCTGGAAGAGGTTTGTGAATTATGACATTTGCTGTCTCCGTTAGCAATAATGCCTCAGCCAACATTTCTATTTTACTGTACAAGGTACCCTATTTAGTACTTTACCCAAGCCAAACAAATAAACCCAAGATAAGAACAAAAAACGCAGGATAAACTCAGCATGTCTGGCAGCATCTGTAGAGAATGAAAAAGAGTTAACATTTTGAGTCAATATGATTCTTCCATAGAACTGAGGAAAGGTACAAATGTAATGGATTATGCATTGAGAGGAGGATGGAGGAGCTGGGATAGAGTAGAAGAACAGGGATAGGTTGGTGCACAGGAGAGAATGACAAAGGTGCCACAGATATCAGACAAAGGCGAGTGTTACTGGTGCCATTAAGGGATGAAGAATTGAAGAATGCTGGCCGCGATTCTCCCAACGGGAGACTGAGTGCCGACACCGGAGTGAAACCCGGAGTGTTTCACTCCGGCGTCGGAGGCCGCTCCTCGCCCCCTATTCTCCCCCCCCCCCCCCCCCCCCCCGGGGGGCTAGGAGCGGCGGCGCGTGAATTCCGAGCGCCCGGCCTTGACGCTTGCGTCAAAGCGGCGCGCCGGGAAAGACGCGGCTGGCAGCACCAAAGTGACGTCAGCTGCGCATGCGCAGGTTGGCCAGTGCCTACCCACGCATGCGCGGTTGCCGTCTTCCCCTCCGCTGCCACACAAGACATGGCAGCTTGATCTTGCGGGGCGGAGGGAAAAGAGTGCATCGTTTAGAGACGCCAGCCCGACGATCGGTGGGCACCGATCGCGGGCCAGACATCTGCTGAGCACGCCCGTGGTGCTCGATCCTCCCTCCGCCCCCCACAGGCCCCACACTCACTGGTCACGCGCTGTACACGCCGGCAGCGACCAGGTGTGGTTGGCGCCGGCGTGAACCGGTCGGGTTCGGCAGGCTGCTCGGCCCATCCGAGGAGAATCGCCGGTCGCCGTGAGAAACGGCGAGCGGCGATTCTCCAAGCGGCCTGTTGAACAATGCGACACGCCATTTTGGGGGGGTGGGAGAATCGCGGGGGGTGCCAGGGTGGCGTGGCGTGATTCGCCCGACCCTCCCGCGATTCTCCCACCCGGCGTGGGGTGCGGAGAATCGCGCCCGCTAATAGTGGCAAAAGGTGAGATAGCAGAATATGTTAATGGTAAAAAAAACTGAACGACAAGGAACAAGTGGTCATGTGGAGGAGGGATGGGGTTATGTTGGAGTAGGCCAGGGAAACTGAAAAACAACAAACTAGAAAATGAGGGGTTAAGATGGAGGGGAAAGTTCGCAGTCTAAAGTTGTTGACCTCCACTTTGAGTTCAGAAGTCTGGATATGTGTTCTTCCAGTTTGCGTTGGGCATCACTGGAGCATTGCAGCAGGCCAAGGACAGCCATGTAGCCAGGAGAGCAAAGTGCTGAGCTAAAATGCCCAGTGGCTGGAAGGTTGAGGTCAGGTTTGCGAACGAGCAAAGGTGTTCTGCAAAGCGGTCACCCTATCTGGGTTGAGTCTCCCCAATGTAGAGGAGAACACATTGGGAGCAATGAATACAGTAGACCAAGTTGAAGGAGGTGCAAGTGAAATGCTGCATCACCTGAAAGGTGTGTTTGGGCCCTTGGACAATGAGGAGGTAAAGGAGCAGGTGTTGTACCTTCTGAGATTGCACGGAAAGTGCATTGGAAAGAGGGTGAGGTTTGAGGGTGATAGAGGATTGGACCAGGTTGTCCTGGAAGGAATGGTCCCTGCGGAATGCTGAAAGGGGGAGTGAGGGGAAGATGTGTTTAGTGGTGGCATCATGCTGGGGTTGGCGGAAATAGTGGAGGATGTTCCTTTGAATGCAAAGTTTGGTGGGTGAAAGGTGAGGACAAGAGGGACCCTGTCATGGCTCTGGAAGGGAAGGGAAGAGGTGCAGGAGATGGGTCCAGGGAGTGGGGTGTGAGGAGCTGTCGAACTAGATGGGTTTGTAATGAACATTGATGGTCAGTATACCATCAGAAATGGAGTCGGAGAGGTCAAGGAAGGGAAGGAAAGTGTCAGAGACAAAGCGGCGTGTGAAGGTGGGAAAGGGGTGGAAATTAGAAGCAAAATCCAGAAATGTTTCCAGCTCCAAACAAGAACATGAAGTGGTGCTGACATAGTCATCGATAAAAGAGTTGTGGGAGAGGGCCTAAGTAAGACGAGAACCAGAAATGTTCCACATGCCCACAAAAGACAGGCATAACTCGGGCCTATGGGGGTAGCTATAACCACACCTTTTATTTGCAGCAAGTGAGACAACCTAAAGGAGAATTTGCTTAGTGACAGAACAAGTTCAGCTATGCGGAGGAGAGAGGTGGTGGATGGAGTCTCTACTTGAGGAAGAAGCAGAGACCCCTGAAACCCTGCTGGTGGGGTTGGAGGTGTAGAGAGATTGGATGAACACAATGAGGAGACAGCGGTTTGGACTGGGAAACCTGAAATTGTTGATGTGACGTAGGACATCACAACTCTTCAGCTTAGTATCATCGGGAGGATTCTGGCTGAATTAACTCTCATTAATTATCAGCACCAATGTTGAATGATTACATTTAAGGCAAATGTAAAAGATTTGTAAACTTGCTACATTGGACTTTAAAACATAATTCAGACATTGGATGTTATGTGTGTAGAAGTTTCCATTAAATCATCAGAAATGCTCCTGCTGTTCTGCTACCTTTTTATTTCAAGAAATTACATGGTTCTTTTGCAAGTAACAATGCAACATTGTTTTACTGTGATGTTTTGTGCCATTAAAAGTCAGGCAAAATATGTGACTGCTTTGTAAAATCTACATTATGTTTAACATGTAACAGAACTTTTACTGGCTTCATTTCTTTCAAGATATTGAGTTATCTTTGATGATACTCATTAAAACACAGCAATTATTTTAATCATAGGATAATTCTGGATCTCTGTTGGATATCTACCAAATACAATTTTGATAAGCTACAATTTCCCAAATCTGTGTCACAGCCAACCCACCTTCCTCACTGCCACCCATTATCTGTGCAATTGACATCAGTATTCATGTCTTTGAACCAGCTCACTGCACATATCCAATTACAACAAATGACTCTGACTTGCACAGGTCATTTACTAAAACTAAACTATGCAGATAAGAGTTTAATGTGCATTAAGTCTCAACGTACTTAACTGTCTCTCATTTTCAAATACATCCAGATTGTTAGCAACGGAGAGTGTAGAGTCCAACAGCAGCTAAAGTGTTCTCGTTCTCAACTCTCCTAGTTTCTTGATCAGCATTCCTCCATCGAAACTCCAGCAAAGACAGATTGAAATGATCACTCTTCGCTTTGCTGTTTGTGGGATTGTGCTGTGCTCATTATGATTGTTGCGTTGACCTGGGTGGACCAGGAGAGATTTTTGGTGATGTGTACACTTCAGAATTTGAAGCTGTCAACCATCTCCACCTTGACCGGAGCACCCGGAGGAAACCCACACACACACGGGGAGGACGTGCAGACTCCGCACAGACAGTGACCCAGCCGGGAACCGAACCTGGGACCCTGGAGCTGTGAAGCATTTACGCTAACCACCATGCTACCGTGCTGGCCCATCTCTTCACATCTGAAATGCCCCATCCCAGGCAAAATTCTGGTCAATCTCCTTGGACCCTCTTCAGTGCAACCACTTCCTTCCTGTGATATGGTAACCAGAACTGCACACAGTACTCCAGCTGTGGTATGAACAACATTTCATACAGCTCCATCATCATTCCCTGCTCTTATATTCTATGTCTTGGCTAATAAAGCAAGTATCCCATACGCCTTCTTAACCACCTTATCTACTTGTCCTGCTGTCTTTAGGGATCTATGGGCATGCACACCAATATGCATCTGATCCTCTATACATCCTAGGATCCTCCAATTCATTGTTTATTTCTTTGCCTTGTTAGTCCTCCCAAAATGCATTACCTTACACTTTTTGGGGTTAAATTCCATTTGCCACTGCTCTGCCCATCTAATCAGCCCTTCTAGTTTCCTGTAATCTAAGGGCGTGACTCTCCGCCCCCCACGCCGGGTGGGAGAATAGCGGGAGGGCCTCCCGACATTTTTCATGCCCTCCCGCTATTCTCCCCCCCCCCCACGCCCGACCCACGCCATGAATCGCCGCTCGCCTGCTTGCTGCCGTCGTGAAACGGGCACCAGATGCCCGTTTGGGGCATCTGGGGGCCCGATTGGCACGGCAGTAGCACGGCCGTGCCAAGGGGGGCATAAGCCCGCACTCTTTTCCCTCAGCCGCCCCGCAAGACGTGGCGGCTTGATCCTGCGGGGCGGCTGAGGGAAAAGACGCCAACTACGCATGTGTGGGTTGGCGTTGTCCAACCTGTGCATGCGTGGATGACGCCATCGGCCGCGTCAGCCGGCGTGATGCTTGGCGTGTGGCCTTGACGACCGCCGTGACGCACGGGGCCGCGCTCCTAGCCCCGCCCGGGAGGGAGAATCGGCCCCGGAAGTGGGCGTGATGGCTGCCACGGGTCACGGCCTGTCCCACGGCAGCCTTTACGATTCTCCGCATTTGCGGAGAATCGCGCCCTAAGGCTTTCCTCCTCACTATTTACCACACCACCTATTTTTGTGTCATCTGCAAACTGGCTGATCATACCTGCTACATTTAGATCCAGATCATTAAAGTATATTGCAAACAGCAAGGGATCCAACATTAATCCCTGGAGAACACAAGAAGATGCAGGCTTGCAGTCACAGAAACAACCTTCGACCTCCTGTCACAAAGCCAATTTTGGGTCCAATTTGCCAAACTGCCCTTGATCCCATAAACTCTTATCTTCTTAACCAGTTTCCTATGCGAGACCTTGTCAAAAGCCTTACTGAAGTCCATGTAGACCACATCAACTGCACTACCCTGATCTACACAGGGACCTGGGTTCTATTCCCGGCTTGGGTCACTGTGCGGAGTCTACAATTTCTCCCCCTGTTTGCGTGGGTTTCCTCCGGGAGCTCCAGTTTCCTCCCACAAAGTCCTGAAAGACGTGCTTATTATGTGAATTGGACATTCTAAATTCTCCCTCTCTGTACCCAAACAGACACCTGAGTGTGGCGACTAGGAAATTTTCTCAGTAGTGTTAATGTAAGCCTACTTGTGACACTAATAAAGATTATTATTACATACCTGGGGCGGGATTCTCCCCTACCCGGCGTGACGGGAGGTCCCGGCGTAGGAGAGTGGCGTCAACCACTCTGGGGTCGGGCCTCCCCAAAGGTGGGGAATTCTCCGCACCTTTGGGGGTTAGCCCTGTGCCGGAGCGGTTGGCACCAGAAGACTGGCGCAAAAAACCAGCGGCAGCGGCCTTTCAGGCCCGCCGCCCGGCAGCGGAGCTGGCCGAAAGGCTTTTGCTGGTCGGCGCATGCGCGATGTGGTTTCTCTTCCGCTTCCGCCATGGCGGAGGCCATGGCAGCGGCGGAGGAGAAAGAGTGCACCCTGGGCACTGGCTCGGAGTCTGAGCGGGGGGCCCCGATCGCAGGCCTGGCCACCGTGGGGGCACCCCCCGGGGTCCGATCGCCCCACGCCCCCCCCAGGACCCCGGGGGCCCGGTCGCGGCGACGATCCCGCCGCCACCAGAGGTGGTTCAAACCTCGGCGGCGGGAGAGGCCTCCCAGCGGCGGGACTTCGGCCCATCGCGGGCCGGAGAATCGCCGCAGGGGCCTCGCCAATCGGAGTGGCGTGATTCCCGCCACCGCCACTTCCCGGGTGGCAGAGAATCTCTGCCACGGCGGGGGCAGGATCTTCGGCAGCCCCAGGCGGTTCTCCGACCCTTCTAGGGGTCGGAGAATTTTGCCCCTGGTCACCTCAGAAAATTCAATCAAATTTGTAAGACATGGAGCGGGATTCTCCCAGCCCTGGGCTGGGCTGGAGAATTCCCGCAAACGGGCCACGCCGCCCCGACGCCGGCACGCGATTCACCGCAGAACAGAGAATCGGTGCCATTGGCGCCCACGTGGTTGGCACGGCGCTGGTTGCAGGCCGCTCTGCGCGGCTGGCACACCGATTCTCCAGCCCGGATGGGACGAGCGGTTGGAAGAAAAGAGCTGAGTCCCGCCGGCGGTGTTCTAACCTGCACGGCATTCATGACGGCGTGGACAATCTGCCGCGGGATTGGAGAATCTTGCCCATAATTTCCCTTTGACAAAACCTGACTATCCTTGATTAACCCTTTCCTGCCCAAGGGGAGATTGATTCTGTCCCTCTGAATTTTTTCGAATAGTTTCCCTACCACTGAAGTTAGACTCAGTGGCACCTCGGTGCCTCCAGCTGATGCTTCAGCTCTGGAACCTGGAGCTCAAGTTGGTCAAATCGGGGCAGCACGGTGGCACAGTGGTTAGCATTGCTGCCTACAGCGCTGAGGACCCGGGTTCGAATCCCGGCCCTGGGTCACTGTCCGTGTGGAGTTTGCACATTCTCCCCGTGTCTGCGTGGGTTTCACCCCCACAACCCAAAGATGTGCAGGTTAGGTGGATTGGCCACGCTAAATTGCCCCTTAATTGGAAAAAATAATTGGGTACTCTAAATTTATAAAAAAGAAAAAAGAAAAAAAAAGTTGGTCAAATCAGTGGCATCTCCTATGCATGTGGTCACCAGGATGCAAGGAGCATCTACGAATTCCCACATACTGTAGGCAGTTCAGGATGAAGCAGCCCTGGCCTAACTTTAGTTAAAAGACTCTAACCTTAAATTGATGCTCTGCAGAAATTGGAGAAAACAACTTATCAAATACCTACCAGTCCTTGTGCTAATGTCACTTTTCAGAAATTGATGTCAATTGTTCCAGTGCTGCCGAATGCGGGACGCTCTATTCTGCCCGCTGCTCTGCCTCAACCCGCTATTCTGCCTGATTGCTCTCCCCACTGCTCCTTCCCGCTGCTCCATCCTGCTGCATCGCCCCACTGCTCTACCCCGCTGCTATTTCCCACTGCCCTGCCCCACCGCACCACCCCACTGCACTGCCCCACTGCTCCGCTCCACTGCTCCATCTCGCTGCTCCGCCCCACTGCTCTGCCCCGCTGCTCCGCCCCACTGCTCCGCCTCGCTGCTCCGCCCCACTGCTCCATCTCGCTGCTCCGCCCCACTGCTCCGCCCCACTGCTCTACCCCCGCTGCTCTTTCCCACTGCCCTGCCCCACCGCTCCACCCCACTGCTCCGCCCCACTGCACTGCCCCACTGCTCCGCCCCACTGCTCCGCTCCGCTGTTCCGCCCCGCTGCTCTGCTCCGCCTCACTGCCCTGCCCCACTGCTCCGCCCCACTGCCCTGCCCCACTGCTCCGCTCCGCTGCCCTGCCCCGCCCCGCTGCTCCACCCCACTGCACTGCCCCACTGCTCCGCCCCGCTGCTCCGCTCCGCTGCCCCGCCCCGCTGCTCCGCCCCGCTGCTCTGCTCCGCCCCACTGCTCTGCTCCGCTGCTCCACCCCACTGCACTGCCCCACTGCTCCGCCCCGCTGCTCCGCCCCGCTGCTCCGCCCCGCTGCACCGCTCTGCTGCTCCGCTCCGCTGCTCCGCCCCACTTCACTGCCCCACTGCACCGCCCCACTGCTCTGCTCCGCTGCTCCGCCCCACTGCACTGCCCCACTGCTCCGCCCCACTGCTCCGCCCCGCTGCTCTGCCCCGCTGCTCCGCCCCACTGCTCTGCTCCGCTGCTCCGCCCCACTGCACTGCCCCACTGCCCTGCCCCACTGCTCCGCCCCACTGCTCCGCCCCGCTGCACCGCTCTGCTGCTCCGCCCCACTGCTCCGCCCCACTGCTCCGCCCCACTGCTCCGCTCCGCTGCTCCGCTCCGCTGCTCCGCCCCACTGCTCCGCTCCGCTGTTCCGCCCCGCTGCTCTGCTCCGCCTCACTGCCCTGCCCCACTGCTCCGCCCCACTGCACTGCCCCACTGCTCCGCCCCACTGCTCCGCTCCGCTGTTCCGCCCCGCTGCTCTGCTCCGCCTCACTGCCCTGCCCCACTGCTCCGCCCCACTGCCCTGCCCCACTGCTCCGCTCCGCTGCCCTGCCCCGCCCCGCTGCTCCACCCCACTGCACTGCCCCACTGCTCCGCCCCGCTGCTCCGCTCCGCTGCCCCGCCCCGCTGCTCCGCCCCGCTGCTCTGCTCCGCCCCACTGCTCTGCTCCGCTGCTCCACCCCACTGCACTGCCCCACTGCTCCGCCCCGCTGCTCCGCCCCGCTGCTCCGCCCCGCTGCACCGCTCTGCTGCTCCGCTCCGCTGCTCCGCCCCACTTCACTGCCCCACTGCACCGCCCCACTGCTCTGCTCCGCTGCTCCGCCCCACTGCACTGCCCCACTGCTCCGCCCCACTGCTCCGCCCCGCTGCTCTGCCCCGCTGCTCCGCCCCACTGCTCTGCTCCGCTGCTCCGCCCCACTGCACTGCCCCACTGCCCTGCCCCACTGCTCCGCCCCACTGCTCCGCCCCGCTGCACCGCTCTGCTGCTCCGCCCCACTGCTCCGCCCCACTGCTCCGCCCCACTGCTCCGCTCCGCTGCTCCGCTCCGCTGCTCCGCCCCACTGCTCCGCTCCGCTGCTCCGCTCCGCTGCTCCATCCCACTGCTCCATCTGGCTGCTCCGCCCCAATGCTCCGCCTCACTCCTCCGCCCCGCTGCTCCATCTCGCTGCTCCGCCCCAATGCTCCGCCTCACTCCTCCGCCCCGCTGCTCCATCTGGCTGCTCCGCCGCCGCTGCTCCGCCCCGCTGCTCCGCCCCACTGCTCCACCCCACTGCTCCGCCCCACTGCTCCGCCCCTCTGCTCCGCCCCACTGCTCCGCCCCACTGCCCCGCCTCACTGCTCCGCTCAACTGCTCCATCTCGCTGCTCCGCGCCACTGCTCCATCTGGCTGCTCCGCTCCAATGCTCCGCCTCACTCCTCCGCCCCACTGCTCCATCTCGCTGCTCCGCCCCACTGCTCCATCTCGCTGCTCCATCTCGCTGCTCCGCCCCGCTGCTCCGCCCCGCTGCTCCGCCCCACTGCTCCGCCCCACTGCTCCGCCTCACTGCTCCGCTCAACTGCTCCATCTCGCTGCTCCGCCCCACTGCTCCACCCCGCTGCTCCGCCCCACTGCTCCATCTCGCTGCTCCGCCCCCCTGCTCCGCCCCGCTGCTCCGCCCCACTGCTCCGCCCCACTGTCCTGCCCCACTGCTCCGTCCCACTGCTCTGCCCACTGCTCCATCTCGCTGCTCTGCCCCACTGCCCCGCCCCACTGTCCTGCCCCACTGCTCCGCCCCACTGTCCTGCCCCACTGCTCCGCCCCACTGCTCCGCCCCACTGCTCCATCTCGCTGCTCCGCACCACTGCTCCGTCCCGCTGCTCCGCCCCACTGCTCAGCCCTGCTGCTCTGCCCCACTGCTCCATCTCGCTGCTCCGCCCCAATGCTCCGCCCCACTGCTCCGCCCCACTGCTCCATCTGGCTGCTCCGCCCCAATGCTCCGCCTCACTCCTCCGCCTCGCTGCTCCATCTCGCTGCTCCGCCCCACTGCTCCGCCCCACTGCTCCGCCTCACTGCTCCGCTCAACTGCTCCACCCCGCTGCTCCGCCCCACTGCTCCATCTCGCTGCTCCGCCCACTGCTCCGCCCCACTGTCCTGCCCCACTGCTCCGCCCCACTGCTCTGCCCCACTGTCCTGCCCCACTGCTCCGCCCCACTGTCCTGCCCCACTGCTCCACCCCACTGCTCCATCTCACTGCTCCATCTCGCTGCTCCGCCCCACTGCTCCATCTCGCTGCTCCGCCCCACTGCTCCGCCCCACTGTCCTGCCCCACTGCTCCGCCCCACTGCTCCGCCCCACTGCTCTGCCCCACTGCTCCATCTCGCTGCTCCGCCCCACTGCTCCGCCCGGCTGCTCCGCCCCACTGCTCCATCTGGCTGCTCCGCCCCAATGCTCCACCTCACTCCTCCGCCCCGCTGCTCCGCCCCACTGCTCCGCCTCACTGCTCCGCTCCACTGCTCCATCTCGCTGCTCCGCCCCACTGCTCCGCCCCACTGCTCCGCCCCGCTGCTCCGCCCCACTGCTCAGCCCTGCTGCTCCGCCCCACTGCTCCATCTGGCTGCTCCGCCCCAATGCTCCACCTCACTCCTCCGCCCCGCTGCTCCGCCCCACTGCTCCGCCTCACTGCTCCACCTCACTCCTCCGCCCCGCTGCTCCGCCCCACTGCTCCGCCTCACTGCTCCGCTCCACTGCTCCATCTCGCTGCTCCGCCCCACTGCTCCGCCCCACTGCTCCGCCCCGCTGCTCCGCCCCACTGCTCAGCCCTGCTGCTCCGCCCCACTGCTCCATCTGGCTGCTCCGCCCCAATGCTCCACCTCACTCCTCCGCCCCGCTGCTCCGCCCCGCTGCTCCGCCCCACTGCTCCGCCTCACTGCTCCGCTCCACTGCTCCATCTCGCTGCTCCGCCCCACTGCTCCGCCCCACTGCTCGGCCCCACTGTCCTACCCCACTGCTCCGCCCCACTGTCCAGCCCCACTGCTCCGCCCCACTGCTCCATCCCACTGCTCCATCTCGCTGCTCCGCCCCACTGCTCCGCCCCACTGTCCTGCCCCACTGCTCTGCCCCACTGCTCCGCCCCACTGCTCCATCTCGCTGCTCTGTCCCGCTGCTCCATCTCGCTGCTCCGCCCGACTGCTCAGCCCCACTGCTCCGCCCCGCTGCTCCGCCCCGCTGCTCCGCCCCACTGCTCTGCCCCACTGCTCCGCCCCACTGCTCAGCCCCACTGCTCCGCCCCTCTGCTCCGCCCCACTGCTCCGCCCCACTGCTCCGCCCCACTGCTCCGCCCCACTGCTCCGCCCCACTGCTCCACCCCACTGCTCCGCCCCACTGCTCCGCCTCACTGCTCCGCTCCACTGCTCCACCCCACTGCTCCGCCCCACTGCTCCATCTGGCTGCTCCGCCCCACTGCTCCGCCCCACTGCTCCGCCCCACTGCTCTTTCCCACTACTCCGCCCCACTGCTCCGCCCCACTGCCCTACCCCACTGCTCCTCCCCACTTCTCCACCCGACTGCTCCGCCCCGCTGCTCCGCCCCACTGCTCCGCCCCACTGTTCCGCTCCACTGCTCCTTCCCACTGCCCTACCCTACTGCTCCGCCCCACTGCCCTACCCGACTGCTCCGCCCCACTGCTCCGCCCCACTGCTCCGCCCCACTGCTCCGACCCACTGCTCCGCCCAATGCTCCGCTCCACTGCTCCGCCCTATTGCCCGCCCCACTGCTCCATCTCGCTGCTGCGCCCCAGTGCTCCGCTCCAATGCTCCGCTCCAATGCTCCGCTCCACTGCTCGGCTCCAATGCTCCGCTCCATTGCTCCACTCCACTACTCCACCCCACTGCTCCGCCCCACTGCTCCGCCCCAATGCTCCGCTGCACTGCTCCACCCCGCTGCTCCGCCCCACTGCTCCGCCCCACTGCTCCGCCCCAATGCTCCGCTCCACTGCTCCTCCCCGCTGCTCCGCCCCACTGCTCTGACCCACTGCTCTGTCCCGCTGCTCCGCCCCAATGCTCCGCCCCACTGCTCCGCCCCACTGCTCCGCCCCTCTGATCCGCCCAATGCTCCGCTCCACTGCTCCGCCCTATTGCCCGCCCCACTGCTCCATCTCGCTGCTGCGCCCCACTGCTCCGCCCCACTGCTCCGCCCCACTGCTCCGACCCACTGCTCCGCCCAATGCTCCGCTCCACTGCTCCGCCCTATTGCCCGCCCCACTGCTCCATCTCGCTGCTGCGCCCCAGTGCTCCGCTCCAATGCTCCGCTCCAATGCTCCGCTCCACTGCTCGGCTCCAATGCTCCGCTCCATTGCTCCACTCCACTACTCCACCCCACTGCTCCGCCCCACTGCTCCGCCCCAATGCTCCGCTGCACTGCTCCACCCCGCTGCTCCGCCCCACTGCTCCGCCCCACTGCTCCGCCCCAATGCTCCGCTCCACTGCTCCTCCCCGCTGCTCCGCCCCACTGCTCTGACCCACTGCTCTGTCCCGCTGCTCCACCCCACTGCTATGCCCCACTGCCCTACACCACTGCTCCGCCCCACTGCCCTACACCACTGCTCCGCCCCACTGCTCCGCCCCACTGCTCCGCCCCACTGCCCTACACCACTGCTCCGCCCCACTGCTCCGCCCCACTGCTCCGCCCCACTGCTCCGCCCCGCTGCTCCGTCCCGCTGCTCCATCTCGCTGCTCCGCCCCACTGCTCGGCCCCACTGCCCTACCCCACTGCTCCACCCCACTGCTCCGCCTCGCTGCTCCGCTCCACTGCTCCGCCCCACTGCTCCGTCCCACTGCTCCGCCCCACTGCTCCGCTCCACTGCTCCGCCCCACTGCTCCGCCCCACTGCTCCGCCCCACTGCTCCGCTCCACTGCCCTACCCGACTGCTCCGCCCCACTGCTCCAACCCACTGCTCCGCCCCATTGCTCCGCCCCACTGCTCCGCCCCAATGCTCCGCTCCAATGCTCCGCTCCACTGCTCGGCTCTAATGCTCCGCTCCAAATATCCGCTCCACTGCTCTGCCCCACTGCTCCGCTCCATTACTCCATTCCACTACTCCGCCCCACTGCTCCGCCCCACTGCTCCGCCCCACTGCTCTGCCCCACTGCTCCACCCCACTGCTCTGCCTGACTGCTCCGTCCCACTGCTCCACCCCACAGCTCCGCTCCTCTGCTCCGCCCCACTGCTCCGCCCCACTGCTCCCCCCCACTGCTCCGCCCCACTGCCCTGCCCCACTGCTCCGCCCCACTGCTCCGCCCCAATGCTCCGCCCCATTGCTCCGCTCCAATGCTCCGCTCCAATGCTCCGCTCCACTGCTCGGCTCTAATGCTCCGCTCCAAATATCCACTCCACTGCCCTACCCGACTGCTCCGACCCACTGCTCCACCCCACTGCTCCGCCCCACTGCTCCGCTCCACTGCTCCACCCCACTGCTCCACCCCACTGCTCCGTCCCACTGCTCCGCTCCACTGCTCCGCCCCACTGCTCCGCCCCACTGCTCCGCCCCACTGCTCTGCCCCACTGCTCCACCCCACTGCTCCACTCCACTCCTCCACCTCACTGCTCCGCCCCACTGTTCTGCCTGACTGCTCCGTCCCACTGCTCCACCCCACAGCTCCGCTCCTCTGCTCCGCCCCACTGCTCCGCCCCACTGCTCCGCCCCACTGCTCCGCCCCACTGCTCCGGCCCCACTGGCTCTGCCGCCCACTGCCTTCCGCCCCACCTGCTGCCGCCCACTGCTCCGCTCCACTGCTCCATCCCCACTGCTCCACCCCACTGCTCCGCCCCTCTGCTCCGCTCCGCTGCTCCGCCCCACTGTTTCAACCCACTGCTCCGCCCCACTGCTCCCCCCCTGCTCCCCCACTGCCTCATCTCGCTGCTCCGCCCCACTGCTCCGCCCACGCCCGCCTCCACTCCCACTGCTCCACCCCCCGCTGCTCCCGCCCCACTC